>NW_027042363.1:0-231 GCF_035927965.1 Recurvomyces mirabilis | reverse complement strand
TCTACTTCGTGCGAAGGGAATAGCTCCCGACTCGTAACTATAATCCCTAAATTTACTATAAGGTAAATCTAGGCTTTGGCTACCGGGTAGTATACTATTAATTTTACTATAAGGTGAATTTGGCCCTTAGTTTTTTATAAGCGCACTATCTATATCTTTCGTAGCTGCCGTATATCGCTCGCTAAGTACTATAGAAGCTTTATAGAGTCTATCTAGTACTAGGTCCTAGCT
>NW_027042362.1:0-231 GCF_035927965.1 Recurvomyces mirabilis | reverse complement strand
AAGCATTCCTCGGACTAGCTAACTACAACCGAAAATTTATTAAGGATTACTTAAGGATAGCTATACCCTTAACTAACCTAACGAAAAAGGATATCTAGTAGGATTGGACGACGACATAGGAGTAAGCCTTTTAGGAGCTAAAAGAACTTAGTGCATCCGTACTAACGCTCGCTATGTTCGACCTAGAACGAGATATTATTATCGAAACCGATGCCTCCGACTTTGCTATTA
>NW_027042361.1:0-231 GCF_035927965.1 Recurvomyces mirabilis | reverse complement strand
AAGCCTAAGTAGGGTCCGCGACAATACTATAAGGCTATAGAGCGGAAGCCTTTTAATAAGTCTAATCTCGAGTACTACAACTATAGCAAGAAAGGATATTTTGCTCGCGAATACTAGGCAAGGAAGCAGATTTATAACCTACGACGACCTAAGTAGGTTCGCGCTATAAAGCCCGCGCTATAAACGGTAGCGGCTACTAGAGTAATAGATTACTCTAAGTTAATATAGACG
>NW_027042360.1:0-232 GCF_035927965.1 Recurvomyces mirabilis | reverse complement strand
CGGATTTCGAAGGTTGGCTCAACGCTCAAGCTGCCGCAAAACAACAAAGCAAGAGACCATTGCCTAAGGGCCTAGCACCGAAGAAAACTACCGTACCTGCGTCAAAGTCAGGTGGTGCAGCGCCCGCCAAGAAGCCTTCTCCTTTGTCTGGGACCAGTAGACCGATCACTAGTAAGCCTGTAGCAGCGCCGAAGGATGACGAGGAAGGTGATGGATGGGGTGACGCGTGGGA
>NW_027042359.1:0-232 GCF_035927965.1 Recurvomyces mirabilis | reverse complement strand
ACTTAGACGGCCATCGTGTATTGGGTCTTCACATCCGTCTATGTTGTCTATAGTACAAGTACGAGTTGCAGCAGGTAGTACACAACACCACCCAAACTTCGTTGTTACCAACAGAGTCGTTCAAGCGATCGAAAAAAGCCTCTACATCAGCCTCCGGATCCTCAAGAAGGTAGTGCACATTCACGACGTCCTACCGTCTGACCGTGCAAGGAGGCCGAGTGCTATGCTTTCC
>NW_027042358.1:0-234 GCF_035927965.1 Recurvomyces mirabilis | reverse complement strand
ATCCTTAGGCTATAGTATAATTCTTCCTCGTTCGATACTTATCGATACTAGTCCTTTAGTCGATAATAATAGTTTACTAAAAACCTATCCCTTCTATACTAGTAGTAGTAGAATCCTATAGGTTATAGCGTATAACTATTTATATAACGTAGTCTTATACTACTAGATTATCTCTTATTCCGTAATAAGGTCGTTCTACTAGTTTTCCTATATCGTATAGATCTCGTCGAATCG
>NW_027042357.1:0-234 GCF_035927965.1 Recurvomyces mirabilis | reverse complement strand
GCCCTCTTCTAACGACGGAAGTAACGATGCCTCGACATTATTAGCAACCTCTAGGTTGTTAAGCTCTTTACTAACCGCATCGTCCGTCCGATTTTTAGCAAGTCGAAGCTGCTTACGAACTCGAACCTTCTTTTATCGCCTCGTAGTAAGCTGCTATAACAAAGAAATCTCCTCCTCCTTAAGCTGCTCTAACTCTCTCCGTAGCTTGTTCCGAGTCTCCCGAAGCCTAATCTA
>NW_027042356.1:0-234 GCF_035927965.1 Recurvomyces mirabilis | reverse complement strand
ACTATAGAAGCTTTATAGAGTCTATCTAGTACTAGGTCCTAGCTAAAAAGAGGACTATTTTCTATATTAAGCTTAAACAACTAATATACTAATTAATAGTAGGAAGGGCTCGCGGACGCATTTAGTGTCTTTAGTCTACGAGTCGATGTTGTCGTGTAGCCTAGAGTCGTCCGAGCGACACCTTAAATCGACTCGGTAATATAGTCGGCTAAGGTATCGTAAGTAGTTAACGCT
>NW_027042355.1:0-235 GCF_035927965.1 Recurvomyces mirabilis | reverse complement strand
AACTAAGGCGTGCCTAATACGATATCGTGTCTAGCTATAGGCACGACATCTAGGACTATCGTCTCGTAGTGCTGTTGCATCGTTAGGGATAGTAGCATCGTTTTACTATCTACGTCGGGTAGGGATAAGCTATCGACGGCTATTAGTTTGTACCCGCCATTTTTCTTCCTCCGGGTTGCGATCCCGTGTCGTTGCACGAATTAGGCTAATATAAACGTTCCGTTGGCTCCGGAGT
>NW_027042354.1:0-235 GCF_035927965.1 Recurvomyces mirabilis | reverse complement strand
AAGGCTCTTAAGGCGAAGTAAGAGAGCATTATACGACTCTCTACTACGATTACCTACCCTTGTCCGGCTATATAGAACAGCCGTAAAACTACTATAACCTACTACTCCTTAGGTTTAATATATTAGATAGACCTAATGGTAGCGGATGCTCGTAACTATTATCCTACGCTAATATAGTCCTAGTAGTTCCGTATTAAAGCAGCGGGTTATAGTGCTCTAATAGCGGCTATACTAC
>NW_027041976.1:0-144107 GCF_035927965.1 Recurvomyces mirabilis | reverse complement strand
TCTTTGGTCGTCATTTCAGCTGAACGATCAACTGCTATACTGCCGTTTCTGCATACTACTGGCTTTGTAGATCGGATACGCGCAACATGAACAGGAATGCTTTTGCCGCCGCCATTGAGAGGAAGGCGATCTCCCACTGCATATTCGAGGCCTGTTGCAGCCACCAGAGCTCGTGAAACGACCGCCCCTCGGACCAGGATTGGAGAGCCTCGAAGACCTTTCGCTGTTCGCTTCTTCATAGTGGTCCAACTCCTGGCTCAACCTTCCGCTTGTGCTCGGCAAAGATAACGATCAATCTCCAAAAGACACGCCGGAGCTCCAACGCTGCAGTTCCTAATGAACCAGTCCCAACCCTAGGTTCTCATGGATTGTGCCCGAAGTTATCCTGTTGGCATATGCGCGCTTCACCATCCTCGTTGGATGATTGCGCTCATCTATCATCGTCCGAATGTCCGCAGTTTCTCTCTCGTCCGATCACGCCCAGTTGGATTTCAAGCAGTAAGTGTCCCCAACAAATTTTCTCTTGACAATGGCAAGGGTGATGTGCCGCCTATTCAACACGTGGAGTAGTTGGGCTCGAACGTAGGCCACCTCGAAATTGACACCAAGCCTTGTCTTCGGCCACACCCTTCTTCTTCCCAAAAAGGGGCGACAAGAGCGCGCGCGGCGATGCTTCCCGAAAGAAGCGCTCACGAGGCGGCAGGACGCAGACGAGGTAGTCCAGAGAAAGTGTTTCGATCGGCTGACGCTGTCTTGTATATCACTCTGCTGTTCCTACTGCTTGCCGTACATTGGTGGCGAGTAGGAGCATAACGGTTGGGTCGGCTAAACATACGATCCGGCGCATTGAAGCATCAGCTATTGGCAATATTCAATATGTATTGTATGCTTTTGACGATGACGTGGAGGACTAGGTCGTTGCTGTTGTGTGGAGGAGAACTTGCTGAACGCATCCAATCTATAACCAGCCCTCGGACGTGCTGCGCGTAACCATGGTACGATAATCCAAAGACGTTGGTCAGGTACCTCTGCTATATTGGCTGCTTTCAGAGCCTCTACCTAGGTCTGAAGGACGTCATGGTGCTGGCCAGCGAAGAAGTCCTCCGCCTCAAATCTGTTCTGGCCTTGAGTAGGCTCAGTCTTGAAATCGGTGGCCTGGAGATACCTTAGTCAGTCAGGCTGCTTAAAGATCTGGTAGATAATGTTGTAAGTCGTTTCCTGCAGTTGGAGGACAACATTTGACTCCGCTATTGTGAGGTTAGCCCATCCATGCTGGGCTGTACGATGGTCTTATATACCTTGTCACCTCCGACAAGGCTATACGCACAATTGTCCATTTGCCCCATAAACCAAACCCTGAAGCAGGTCGAGTAACACCAAAATCCACGTACGAGAGAGGTGGTGAGATACTGGTAGATCATGTCAGTCTGTATTTTTGCGACCTTGTCAAGGCTTTTCACATATGCACTTATGCGTCCGTGCCTGCTACAATGTACATTGTCGATATGTCCTACTCAAAGACTCAGGCGCAATAGTGAAGCTACAGACTCGACAATGGATTATTTGATAATGCAGGATAACGTGAGGATTGTTGGAAAGATGCCCACGGCTGAATTGCTTACCTGTTCCTATCTTCGCTGGTTTAAATAGCGTCGGTATGCTCTTCACGACTGCCATCATATTCATTTGTATCTAGTATGATATTATCGAGAAGGTACGATCTTCACACTCGGGGTGCGCAAGGTATTTGACTCCGTTGCGAGTTGAGTGCAGCGCCTATGGCTCTCACGATGCAAGTACTCTCTGTTTGATGCGCTGAAACTCGATGCCATAGACTGACACGTGTCTACACTCCTCTTGTACTTGGGGCATTAGAAATGCTAGCAGCCCTCGCGTGTGACTGTGATTGGAATATAATTCACTTGCAACAGAAGTCGAAGCCCAGAGTCAAAGTCCCGAGCTAGATGCGCGCCATATTACTTAGCGTTGTGACGCCGATCTGTATTCGATCGCGAGATATCAAGTTCAATGGACGAACATGAGCACGTTGCCGAAGCAGGTCATGAGAGGTGCAAATGCGCTGGAGATAGATCAGCGAATAGAGATGGAGCAGGGGAGTTTGGGAAGTTGGGAGACATTGAGTCGACGTATATTACTATTTTCTAACGCTGAGCCTGCATGCGCAAGCACCTTGAAAGCACAATGAATGGGCTGCGGCTCAATGGTCCTCGCGTCGGACTGCCAGCATCATAATTCCACACCTGCTCACATAACAGATGCCCGGCCAGAGGTCACTGCTTTTTCATCAAGCTTGACTCTGCTCTTCTTTCTTGGCACTTGCGATCAAGCCAACCTTCGTCCAAGGGGCAGCTGTGCCAAGCTGTCGCTCTACCTCCTCCACATTCTGCTCTTCGGTTCCATTTGCATTCACCTCATGCATATGGACTCTGTGTTGATACACACGCAAGACTGGCAGCGTCTCCCGCTCATACTCCGCAAAGCGCTTCTCGAAATTCCCTATACTGTCTCGTGAATCACGCATTCGAGCCACATATCTCGATCGTGCATTGGTGTGGCTGACGTTGACGACAAGGACCAGGTCTGGATTTGTCGCTCTGCTGTGACCAGCATTCAACTGCTCTAAGCAGCGCGGAAAGCCATCGACCAAGATACCTCTGAAATTCTGCTGGCTCGCCTGCATGATTGCTTGTGCAATGAACGGGTCGAGATCTTTTGCCGTAAGAAAGCCTTGATTATTGAGCTTATCCTGAATGGCTGCTGCAAGAGCTTCGTCCCGACTGTCATCTCGTAACCAGGCACGTAGATTGTCACCGATTGAGTAATGTAGAAGTGGATACGTTGCAGCTAGATGGGCGCATATTGTGCCTTTCCCGGCTCCTGGTGGACCTGCGAGTCGAATTAGCAGTCTTTTCTGGCGAAAGCCAGGCACAGTCTGACCTAGCACACAGACGACAAACAGATCGTGCTTTGCATCTGGATCGACATCGTCAATCATTTCTGCAATCGTGAACCGCCGCCCTGGAGGCGTAGCTAAAACACGTGGTCAAGTGGAAGTGCATGTAGGTGCTGCGTACGTGAGTCATCATGTGACTATTGTGATATCGAAAGGCAAATTTACGCTATACTGCAAGCTGACGCAATTTCTACATGCAAGAGCAGAACAATAGTCCTCGACACACACCTCTTTCGCAGCTACATCGCTGAAGCTGTGACACTACAGCACAAGTCAATTTGCGAAGCTCATCAACCCTCCTCCAACATGGATATTTCCTCGTTGGTGCAATGGACTTACGAAAATCTTGTCCCAGCCACAGTTCGCTCAGCTCGGTCGACTGATACACAACCGGCTGATCCCACGGACAAGCCAATCTCCGTCAATTACTTTCCCTCCCGGAAGTGCAACTACACCTGCGGCTTTTGTTTCCACACCGAGACCACGTCTTACGTCCTACCCATCGAGAAAGCCATGGAAGGCCTGAGACTGCTACGAGAAGCCGGCATGCAGAAACTCAACATCGCTGGTGGTGAACCATTCCTCTACCCAAAGCTACTTACCCAACTCCTCCAGTACTGCAAGGAAGAGCTCCGCTTGGAAAGTATCAGCATCGTCAGTAACGGCAGCAAGATACGCGAAACGTGGATGCGAGACAATAGCCAGTGGCTGGATATCCTGGCCATAAGCTGCGACTCCTTCAATCCTGACACTAACATTAAGATCGGGCGAGGGGAAGATGGCAAGAACGTCGACCGGCTCTTCCAGGTCGCCGAATGGTGCCGTAAGTACGGCGTGAAGTTCAAGCTCAATACAGTCGTCAACACCCACAATTGGAACGAAGACATGACTGCCCAGATCGAACGACTCGCGCCCTTCCGCTGGAAGGCCTTCCAGTGCTTAATCGTGGCAGGCGAAAACGACAACGCCAAACGGAAGCGCGATGCGACTGACTTTCTGGTGAATGATGAGCAGTGGCAGATCTTTCACGAGCGGCATAAGCATCTCAAGTGTTTCGTGCCGGAGGACAACCAGTCGATGGCCAGCAGCTATCTATTGCTGGACGAGTATATGCGTTTCATGGACAAGGGCGCGGGCATGATCACTACAAGCGACTCCATTCTCGAAGTGGGTGTGAAGGCTGCCATGAACCAGGTCAAGTGGGACACGGCTTCCTTCCTGGAGCGCGGTGGTATCTATGACTGGGCTAAGGAGAAGTCGTGTGATGGTGGAGAGAAGAGGGAGCTCATCTGGTGAGGAACGTTCGTGGCTGCTTTGCTCTTCCAAATCACCGCTACAGCTGTTCATAGCGACAAGAATATAAACACTCTGGTCGATGTAGGAGGTAGTCCATATATGGTAAGCATTGAGGCTTCACGGGCGCAGATATTGACAGCTGTGAAGTGCTAGACCACGGCGAATAGCGAGCGAGGTCATAAACAGGATATGATGCATTGGTGGCTATGCTACTTGCAGAGGAGTGCAGATATCAAGGTACAAGGAGGCTAGTACGGTGATGAAATACATATTACAAGTCATCGCGGCCACATAGAACTGTTAGTAGTCAAAAGGACAGGCCGGATTATGTATTCGATCGCGGTGTCTACGACCCCATCTGAGCTGATACTAAGCTCATTAAACTCCACTTCATTGCGGGTGGAAGCTAGATACTCTTTACATCATATTGCGGCCCCTGTTTGCCACAGAGGCTCTTTAGTAAAAAGGGTACTGTGCCTCTCATGATGACGAGGAATCGATTAGCCGACATGCCTACAGCCTTTCCCACCTTCAGACTCAGATCAACGAAATAACAGCTCTTCTCGGAATACATAGCTTCCAGCGTAGTACATGAATACCAGCCCTAGGTCTACAAGGCACTTAACAAGGATGGATTCATCCATCAGTGATAACAAATCTACTCTGTCGTCTTCAAAATCCGCAAGCAGCGCCGCTGCGTCACAAAGACCTTCTAATACTGGGCTGCTAATGGAACTTATACTTGCACTCATAAGTTTCAGCTCTCCAATAATCCCACTTTTGCCACCAGAAGAAGCACTAGTCAAAGCAGTGCACAAAAGCTGAGCTTTGAGGGTATGTGATTAGACCCTAGCCTGAAGCGGCTTGATGCCTCGAACATCAGCCAGTCTCCTACCACCAAGCCCTTTCTGGCTAGAGCTTCTTTCTGGAAAGGCTACATATAATCTCATCGAGACTAGTCAATGAAGCTTTCAGTCGTTTTCAACTGCACTAAAATCTAATGGGAAGTACCTCTCGATGATTCAACTGGTCTGTCTTGTACTGCGCCACATTGAACCACTCTTCTCGGTCACGGTCTGCCGCTTCTCGTGACGTGCAATACTCATATGCTGGCGCTTAAGCACCAAAAGAAAGCATGATATCAACGGCTGATTGCCCGCCCTTGCCTTATCATATCATAGGTCGTGGTGTATACTTTGTAAGGGGCTCGCGAACATCTGTATACTCAGGCTCTTTTCAAGCTCAAGATCATGCCATTAGAGCCCTTACACATCATTCACTCGTTTGTCCTCCCCAGAAAGCGACCAATCTTGATGTCTTGTTCCGCAGTTCGCCAATATCACTCTACTCAGATCTCTAGATGTTGGTCCAGGGGGCGCGATGACTCACACGACTTGGAGCTAATCAAAGCCATGTTATAGACACCTATGCGCCGGAGTTCGGTCGAGCAGGGTGTGATGGGCAGCCGGCGTACTCTTGTAAGACTAGTGTCAGACACACCGCTAATCCTAAGGCAAGGCCGAAACATTTCGGCGGGTGGTTAAGAAAGATACGCTAAATCATAAATGTAAACAGAAATAACATATAAATAACAGGTGTAGTCGAAAACTGGCCCCTCCCGGTCGGCCTATGTTAAACGTAAGGTCAGCAGGGTGCGAATGGGGGTTTGTAACGACGTATATTAGACGTAAAGCGAGTCAATTTGATCGTCGCAGAATTGATGGAGCCCGCATCACTCGAAGAGATCATTGGAAGTTCCTGTATTGGATCACACGGTTACGAGACATCGTCCTCAAGGACGTGACTTACCTAAAAACACGGCGCTACAGGCGCATCAACTACACTCGCAACGCTTGAAGCGTGCAAGATTCCGTGCTTCAACAACGACCAGTCCTGCCGCACCTGAGAACCCTTGCTACCCATGCTACTGATGAACAGATTTCCTAGTAGATAGTATGAACATACAGAGATCTCAGCGGATCTACCATGGTCGACTGCAGCCCGAGGTATTCAGCGGGTCCAGCAAGCCGGACGGATACGTCAATCCCCGAGAAAGTGGTGCCAGACTGCTCAAGCAGCTTTCTGTATCCCCATTTGAATGGCTTGAACCCAAGTCGACAGCAGGGAGCGAAAGCTGACAAACCGCTGTTGGCTCACACTGCGTGCGACGCAGTTGCAACGTGCGGCGATCAAAACTTGAGCTTTCAGCTGCGTTTCCGGAAAGCTGGACGCAATCTTGGTCTAGACTACCCATTCCCGACTTCTCAAGATTAAAGCCCAGCAGATCCGTCATATGAATGAGATGGCCGGTTAGATCTGCCACAGAATTACCAACGTCGGAGGAGGTGAGACTGGCAAGAGTAAACTCTCGAGCCTTTGACACTGCAATGACGGTTGTACGCTCCGCATTCTCACTGACCAAGGTGTGAAGCTGTCCTATGTTCAGCTCGTCGAGGCGTTGGCATAGGTCACGTACAAGACGAATCGTAGGTGAGTCCAGATCTTCGCTTCTCTCGGTTCCCGTTCGTATGTCCCTGAGCAATTCAACAACACACTCGTATATTGTATTTCGTTGGATGGAAACACACGATGGTGACTCGAGCTGGGAACACTGCTGTCGCCGGGCCTTACTGTCTCGCTGGCTCGGGCTTTGCCAAATTGCAGTCGCTCGCTTCCTTAAGCCTGCACATGCATCCGGATCACGAGACCTAGGCCTTTTGCTTCCTTCCTTCGGATGGTGGATGAGCGTGCTCAACAGCGTCCCTCTCTCCGCGGGAGCCGCAGGATTGGCTCGAGACTCGTTTCCTGAAGTATTCAGAAATTTTCGAACTGAGGCCTGGTGTTCCAAATCACCATGAGGCTCACTGACAACTGAGGGACAGCAGCTTTCGTACAAAATCGAAGAATCTGTCGGCGTTGATGCATGGCTCAACAGCAATGCCCTTTGCCAACAAGATCTTGCCGCAAGCCGCCGACGGGGATCCATGACAATCATTTCCGATAATAGGTCGATCAGCTCATCAGATTCCCAATCATTCAGGTGCTCCACGATTCTCTCACACCAAGACAGCGCCGAGCCTGAGGTTTGTTGTGGAAGTTCATATACGTATTGGTAAATGACCGTACCGAAAGACCAGATGTCGACGGCCTGCGTGTATCGAGTTCTTGACGTTGAGCCATGAGACCGGGCAATCTCTGGGGCCAGGTACGTGAGTGTACCACAAAGCGTTTTGAGGTCTTCGTTCGCCTTGGATAAGCCAAAATCACCGAGCTTGATGTGAACTGGGTCCCGAGATCGCAGTAAGAGATTCTCGGGTTTGATGTCTCGATGGACGATGGGTGGACTTTGTTCGTGTAGGAAGGCTAGCGCGGAGAGACCTTGCTGCAGAATAGTGATGGCTTCATCCTCCGAGATCTTTCGTCGACGATGTTGATCTTCTAGATTGCCGAGCGGAACATATTCCATCACCAGCTGCGGGACTGGTCGTTCCACAGTGAAACACAAGCGGACAATGTGCTCCTGATGCAACATTAGCTTATGTCTTCTTCCATGTCTTTATTTTAACGTACATGCGGGCCTTGCCGCATCATATGCGCCTCGTTCTTCCAATCCGATCTATCCAGGTTCGTAAAACTCTTCGACGCATATTCACGGCCCGTGCTAACATCCCAGACCCGATGTACCACTCCATAGGCGCCTCGGCCTAGCGTCTCTTGCTCCAGTAAAACCGGAGCTTGTTCTGGCGTACGTGCTCCGCTGGGAGCTGCGGTTGAAGCGATACTCCGTATTCCGAGTGCGCCGAGAGGTAGCTGGGTTGGTACTGCATTTTCTCCAAGAAATTCGTCCACATTTTCGAAATAGATGCCTGGAAACGTTGGCTTCGTTACGACGATCTGAAACTTAAGCATTGCGTGTAGCTGAATGACGATGGTCTTTGTGTCGTTTGGAACCTCATGACCGCCCAGTATCCACGTAAAGTGTCGGCGCTTCTCTCCTCCTTTGCCGTCAAATGTGACGACCGTCCCATTAGACGAACAGTCTCGCAGTATCAAGCGTCGCTCGTGATCGAAGGTCAGATAACAGTGGCAACGGCTAACACCTTTGCTTTGCGGCAAGATGATGTCGCAGCTGTTTGCGTCAGTCCCGAGCATGTATCCACGACCGGTCTTGGGACCGTGGGTGAAAGTTAGTTGAAACCCTTTCTCGCGCACGATTTCCTTCGCATCGTCATCCTCAACGTCGCTCAGTGGGGCTGTCGTTTCACGGCTTTGCCGTCCTCGCATTTCAGGTAAATCCCAAGCCTCGAAGTCTATCAGCCGCGAGCTGTTCTCAAGGAACTCGATCGCTTGATGAGCGTAGCTCTTCCTGCCGTGCGGAAAGGGATACAGGCTTGCAATCAAGTCCTCCATTATTACCTCGGGCAACGTCACTCTACGTGGTTCATAGGTCGATATTCAGATTAGAGGTCGAAGTCGAAGCGAAATAGTGCGAAGAGAATCGGAGGTTCGACACATGAGCTTATCTGTTTTACTTAAGCGCCGTCACCTGCAGCACTCTTTTATTGAAACATTTCAAGCACGGCGTTACATGCTTGCGATTGGCTATATAACATACGTGATAAGCCGAGGCGCGGGGGATGACTCATCGCGCGGCAGGGTCTTTCTTTTTGTGTCCTCCGTTCCAGCTTCCTTCGTGGTCTAATGTTTCACGTAATGGCTCAGATGGCTAACGCGACAACGTCAAAGCCATCCGCTAGCGACATTGCCGCATATGACGATAAACAACTTGATAGATATCTAGAAGAGAATGGGCGGTGGGTTTCTGATAGCAAGAATTTGCAAGGCCCATTATCTTACTGACGTTCATCCAAGTCTCGTGCGCGTGCAGGATCCTCAAAACGTGTCTCTTGGGTTCATTCGGCGATTGAGGTTGCGGATTGATCGCGATCTCCCACTCCTTTCATTGCTGACGGCTCGAATAGGGCCAAAGTCCAGTGCTCCACTCATGCAATTCAGTCACGCGCTGTCGACTTGGATCAAGTTGCTGCGCGACTAAACACTGTCTCCAATAACCCCAAACGATCTGTTCGAAGAACTTCGCCCTCACCGACACCCCCACTGCCGGCGCAGGAAGAGCAAGATCTTGAGGACTTGCAAGAAGAGATCGATGCTTACCCTGCGCTGATCAAGGCTGGTGGTCGACCTCCTTATCCTATCCATCTCCTCAAAGACATATTCGACCATCCACAACGGTACCTTGCAGATCCTCACTATCGCGACATCATGACGTTCTGGCGAAGCCACGTCATTTGTGAGGAGGAGCGGACGTTGTTGTGTTCTGGCCTGCTTTCAAGATGGGGCGCATTTCGTAGGGTTCAGCGGATCATCAGAGAATGCGATGTTAAGAGCGAGTGGACCTTGATCCACGCGGCGGATTGGGATACATGGGAGACGTTTGTTGAACACTTCGGTCCGAAGGAGGGCGAGTGGGGTTTCCCGGAGTACGCCAAAAGGATGAATAAGCGCTTAGTCAAATATGGATTTACGCAGCCATTTCAGCTCAACAGCGATCTATTACAACAAGACACACTGACGACCTGGATCGAATACCTCGGCTACGAATATTGGTTCTACGATCAGCATGCAAGCTACGTGAAACGTTTCCAGCGAGTGCATGACAAGGCATGGAAAAAGCTTGTCGACTCGGATGCTTTGAGACCAGGGGAGACAATCGAAGTCGTTTGTAACATTGACTCTGTGTTTGACCGCGCTGCCGAAAACGAGAGGGCCAAGGAAGCAAGGAAGTACACGACCGCCGCGCTTTCTGCTGCTGAAGCAGCACTCGACAAGTTCTCCGCGTCTCATAGCTTGCGACAAGCTAACGCAAGGCGACTTTTAGCCACCCAAGCTGCACGTGACACAGCAGAGGAGGACTACCAATTGCTGATGCGGCGACGCGACGCGATTACCGACTTCTGTCAGCAGACAAAAAGATATCGCAAGGCGTACGACGATGCAGAACACCATGGTCATCTACTCCGATGGATACTGCAGCAAGTTCTCTCCCTTGAGCGCCAGTCAAGTTTCGTGGGAAGCGACAAAGCCAGCGCAGGATGTGAACCCACCAGCCATGTTCTTGAAGTCACCATTGCTGAAAATGTTGAAGAACCACAGTGTTTTGACACGCCATGCCCAGCCGTTTGCGGTGGCTCTGCACTACCCTTGGAGGAGCCACTGGCAAGGCCATCGGCATTTGCGTGCGGAAAGCGCAAGCATAGTGATTGTGAAGTCATTAGTGTGCAGCGAAAGTCCAAACGATTAAAGCTCACTGATCAGCGTCATCTCAGCACGACATTAGCCACTGTAGCTTCTGATGCAGTCCCCGTTGCGCTGACTACTCCCGAGAGTGTCACAGAGTCTGGCAGTGGCGGACAAGAGCTGGAGAATACTACAGCCTCCCGGAGCTTGTGTTCGCAGCTTCACAGACCATTACGCCGAAGCGCGAGGATAGCGGATCAGCGAGCGCTCTTACCCCGGAGCATGCTCAAGAAGATAGTGAAAGGAGCTCCAGCAAAAATTGGGAAGAGGATTGGTCTGGTGAGCGGGAGCGAGCGTACTACGTCACGTGCCGCCAGAAAGAGCACAAAGAAGGCCGATGTGCACCGACCACACATGAAGCGTTGTCTCATCCCAGTAGAATAGGAAGTATGGTCCCTGAAACCCATTCCACGCAGCGCACACATTCGAGCGCCTAGACTTCTGCTTTAGAACTGACATCGCTGGACGTAGACCAACGCTGCACCGTCTAGTAGCCCAAGTACTTATGACTTATGCTCTCCTGAGCTTTGCAATCATTATGATCAAGGCAGCTTGGTGTTGGTGCAAAAGAGGGACCACCCTACGGCGTGAGTAACGCTACCAGCAGCCAGTTGGCAGTTGTGCCAAAGCGCAATCGCGAGCCGCGGACGCGTCCATTGACGCCGTCAATCGACATCGCCGTCGTCGAGGACAATCATCATCACGAGATGAATGCACGTGCCGTCCTTTTGAGCCACGGCTGTCCACCGTGCTATTCTTCCAACATACCACTTCCTTTTGATGCACTGCCAGGCCAACATCCGCCAATCGTGGAGTTCTTCGACAATAAGTCTCGGGGCGCACCCTTGTATGCCCAGCTTAGGGATAGGAATAACTTTCGATCTTATCATCAGTGATGTCTGAAGCTTCTGCGAGGCGACGATATCCTGGATCAGTGGCAGGCACACGTCCGTAACGAGCTACAGATGGAAGGACTACACCGCGAGGGCACAGTTCATTTGGAAGCAGCACAGCAAAGTCGCATCACGAACTGGATGTAGTACCAAAATTTCTGTCTAACGCCCACCAATCGCTTGCGTGATGGCTCTCTATATAATGCTTACTCATCTTCTTTCCACAGAGGTCGCAAGGCACTTTCTCTTTCTCCTTATGTCTACGTTCGTGCTTAGTCTTGTTGACTATAGCCACAGACTCCCACAGATACGGCAAGGCACTCTGGGACCCTACTTTCAGCAATGTTGACGCCGGTGTGAGCTCGCGTTCGCGACTCGCGTCCCGCATAAACTGCAAGGCTGCCTTCGGTCCTCGAAACTGTTGTGACCTCGCTCGTGTGGCTGTAGGTCAAAGTGGGCGAGTTATTATCCGCCATCTGCATCTCGTTGAAGCACTTGCATCGCTGTGCGTCAATTCGACATGCTCTTCCATATTGTTCCGACTGCGGCAGGTTTCGGGACCTCCATGGCCGGACCAAGGACGATCCTCAATATGCCTGCGCTTATTTTTCCTCCACTCGTCGGGCTGACTCAAGAACATACCTCATATGCTGCATGGCGAGTAATTATGGTACAACTGCTTACCTCTCTTCATGAGCGAAGAGGGATGCCGATCATGGCTGCACGTGACGTGAATGTCTTACTAATCTCTGCAGGATCGCGCTTAGAAAGAGCGGGTAGGAATCGGAAGGATATAGAAGGTGGTGGAGCTTTCGCCTCGCCCCGCAAATGTCTGTCGTGACCTGGATTGAGACCGGTTTACAGCATAATCGCGGCGGCGACCGAGACAGAAGCTCCAGGTGCGACTAGTGGACAGCCGGCTTGCACTGCGTTCTCGAACAATAGCAATGGTCTAGCAAATGAGCTATTCGCAACCCGGACATTTGCGCTTTTGGTTTTGCTGGCCAGCGTATGGATACTTTCAATATCGTAGTTACAGCCACTATCTACGAGCACTCCGGCCCCACCAACAACACTGCTGTATCATGCGCCTCGACTGTCATCGTCACGTTGCTGTCCAAGCAACCCATGTCCTTCCCGGTCCAGACATCAGTCACGCTATAGCATGCTCCAGCATCCAGCTGTGGGATCTCAGCGTATGATGCCGTCATCGACATGGAGTAATCGAACGGGTTGAACATCGCCACCATCGTCCCGTTCGACGAGGCACCGGACCAATACTGCGCCGGGAAGGTGCTGTTAAACGACCAGTCCTCATTGACACCCCACTTGTACGGCCCAGCCGGCCTGCCATAGACCGAATCCTGGTTGAATGCAAGCAATCCCTTGTTCTGAAGGATCTCGATTCCATCCGAAGTCAAATTGGTGACGTTGGTGCCGATGATGAGGGGTGATTTCATCATAGCCCAAAGAGCGAAGTGTGTACGCTCTTCCTCGACGGTGAGATCTCCGTTACCAACCTCGAGCATGTCTGCGTCGTTGTGGCCAGTGAAGTCGCCGTATTCCGTGATGAAGGAGTTCAGATTGAGGATTTGCAGGATGCGTTCCCATGCCGCTACACAAGGTCAGTGGACCGTCTCAGTGATCACGTAATTGTGACTTTGCGAGAGACTTACGGTTGATGTCGTTGGTTGTCCGCCACGAATTACCTGTCGCATTGGCCCATTCCCACGGATGATCCGTACCTGCATTATGTCAGCGTTAGCTTTACCTGTCATGCTGTCATACCGAAATTACGCACCCCACTCGCACAAGCTATAAAGTATCGTCCTGTTCTGCGATTCGAGAGCATTTTGCATGATTCGAAAACGAAGAGCAGTGTACTTTGCCGTATAATTGACGCCGTCTGTAGGCCAACCAAGCGCGCACAGCGGGAACAGCGTATCGGATGGTTGAGAGAACGGATAGAGCTTTACTTCGGGTGTCGCAGACGTGCAGCTGCCGTTCACGACGCCATCGGGCGTGTAAGTCGGATCTGCGTTGCATGCCAGACAGTCGTCCTGCCAGTACTCGGGCACGTAGCAGTTGTCGTACTATTTCGCAGCGTTAGCGGTCGATGCCCGAAACGATGAGATGTTCCGGTCACATGCCGCCTACCTTGAGGTAATCCACACCCCAGGAAGCGAAAGTCGCGGCATCGATCTCCTCGTAGCCCAGAGAGGCTGGATAGCCACCGCAGGTCTTCTCACCGGCGCTACTGTAGATTCCATACTTCAAGCCCAAAGCGTGAACCTGGTCTGCAGTGCCCTTGATGCCATCAGGGAACTTGGTCGCGTTTGGTCGAAGCTGGAAAGTGACTGGATCTCTCCCATCCAGATCCGACCAGCAATCATCGGGGATGATGTACTCGTAGCCGGCGTCCTTGAAACCCAAGTCTATGATACCATTGGCAGCCTCCAGTACTTTGGCCTCGTCAATGTTACATCCATAAATATTCTGATTCGACAGTAAGCCCGCGGATCCAACTTGTAAGCAACGCTATGAGAGCCTTACCCATGAGTTCCAGCCCAAAGCCGGCAATCTTCCAACGCCACCTGGACGCTCAAGCGCGAGCACTGCTGGAAGAACCAAGAATATGAAAGCAGCGACTTGAGACATCATGGTTGCAAAGAGATGTATGGCCCCAACAGCAATTCCAACAACCTAATTATATCGAATGGCGCAACGCTACCCTTATGTTCATCTGCAGAGCTAAATATCCGGCACTCGGGCAGGTGTTGTCGTCTCTGAGGGCGGGCAACCGGCTCCACCAGCACCTGATGATGGCTGTGCCTGACATTTTGGAGGCTGTTCGCTGATCTATGGCCTCATTCAGCAAGGTATCCCCACGCGATCCCGCAATGGTTGCTTTAGGAAGAAAGGTTCGGCTAGCAAGGCACGTTTTAGCCGCGTATCTGGACCACATCCCGCAATCTCAATAATCAATCAGCCTAACTACCTGCCATGCCTAGGGATGTATTGTCACAGTGACTGATAATAAATTACCGGTGACGTTACACTGTTACATAGATTACCGTTGATGATAATAGATCGCAGATCTAACCCGATTGGGAAGGTATCAGGCCGCCTTAGGCTATCTGGGGCCTGAAGCGCCAGGACGCCATGGCCTTTAAAGTGCTTGGCCTTTAAAGTGCTTTCGAAAATTTGTTTCGGCACCAAATTGCATGACTTCCAATTGCACTGTGGTGGGCGGGACGTACGACACCCTCGAACCGGCGACAGGGTGCGGGAACGGAAGGCGCAAGACGTCCCAGGTCCACGGTGTACGGGGCCGAGAGCTGGCGCTAGTAGGGAGCCCCGCCGGTTCCCGAGCACTGAGCAGCGGTTGGTCGTGGTTTCCAAAGATAGCTATGCCCGGTACAATCGCCGCGACTAATACTACTACAACCACCTCCCGTCACGCCGGCGCGATGGGGCAGTGGACAACGAGAGCCGATATGACTAGTTCCACGAGCGCCGCCCTCGCCGACCCACGCGCCGTCGTGCGCAGAGCGAAAGAGATACTTCCGCTGGAGGCGAAGGCGAAGGAGGCTGTAAATCTCCGTTCGCGTCGACATGTAGCACATGCGCGAAGGATGGCGAAATTCCGCAGCATATGGTTCACGAAAGCCATTATTTTTGTTTCCGCGGGAGCATCAAGAGGGGTGGCAAGCACAATTGTTGCATCTACGGTATCTCGAATGCCACTGCTTCCGACTTCCGTCATACGTCGAGTTTCATCTGACGCGCAAGTATGCCGATTGACTTGTATACCTGATTAGCAAGTTCTTTTGCGGCGTAAGTGTAATCTCCCGCCAGTGCCGAGACTTCGCCAAGAAACCCAGCTCACGCTTCATTGGCCTGCCGGCGCGAGACGCGACCAGGTCGGCCGCATCGGCCATGGTCAAGCAGCGCCCTTTCCACACCTGTTGTAAGCAGCCGTGTTGCCTCTTCCGCCCTTGCGCCGCTGCTTAATGTCTATTTTCTCATGCGTTTCGTTGCAGATTTGAATATTGGTGACGTTCCTATCACCATCGCGTTCTAAGCAGGCGATGACAACCCTCTTGCACGCGGGCTGGGTCAAAGGAAAACCTCGCCATGACCGCGCGACCGCAGCAGAGTTTCTCCGTTGAGGTGCTCCTGTAGGATCATGCTCAATTGCAAAAAGCCATAATCGGCATAGCTCTTGGGTGTCTTGATCTTCCCAGTCATCTTGGTCGATCCTGAGCTCCCTGAAGCCACGCAGCGCCGTGGAAATGAGAGGGTTGGCGCGTAGTCGGTTATCGCGGGAGCAGATGCTTGGGTGGGACGCGCAACGGGGTCTCCACAGCATCGAGGAGGAATTAGCGCAAGATCGTGCTCGTTCACAGGTTGCAGGATAAAAGCTCGCAAGCAAGGGACGTAGTATTCGTGCTCACAATGCAGCCGCACGACGTCCGCCCATCGAAAAGTTTCCGTACAAGCGGTGCATTGAAATGCCATACACGCCAGTCTTCCGAGTGCATCGGCCCTCTGAGCTTCGACAAAGCGCTTCTGACCCGAGCCAGGTGTTGAGGAAAGAGGACATCATAGATGGCACGGTTGATCTTGTATGCGCGTGATGATGCCTCTGATCGCAGGTCGGTGGCGATATCACTGAGATACAACTGATGTCGGAAGAAGGTGAGCTTTTCACCTTCAATTTTCGCAAAGTGACCATAGATTTTGATCATGGAAGCGTCGTGTGCGTTGGAAAAAACGAGGACTTTGCAATTTAGTTCTTCTGCAGCAGAAACTTTCCTGTACAGCTGGATCAGAGCACGCACGGCAATACTAGCACTGTGCATAGCCTGCCGTTCTGCAGCGTGCACAGGTTTGTCACTACCTTTGACTTCACAGATCAAGAACGGATAGTACATGTTCTCACGCTGTGGAATTCTCCAGACAGGTGGAAATATTCTCCAATCAAGAGACACGGCAAGCTTCCAGTCATCGTGTAGACACATCACCACCACCTGACACACCTGACAACGTACTATAACGAATTCCCCTCCAAGCTTAGGCGCAGTATCGGCCCAACAACAGGCATGTGATCGAGTTGGATGGACACCGTTGCTTAATTCCATCCTACGATGAACGAGTGCTACTATACACCATTGCAGTCTGGCTCCTTCCCTTCATTCAATGCAGGCATTGCCAGACACCATCAGACATCAGGTCTTGGCAAATGAAAAGTACGTCACAAGATTCGGCGGCATCAGGTAATATCCTGCACGTCCGAAAGAGTCAATCCAGTTGTGGTATCCGCGATTTGGCCATGATTCGTGGTTGGCTTGACTATCTGACTCTTTAGATTTTCCTTGAATTTCGAGATCATTGCTGACCGGATATCAGCATCGACAGCATGTTTGCTGCCATCTTGATGCAGAGGTGACTGGCAATTTGTCCAGACATTACCATGGCTGGGGCGCTGCATCGATCTCTCTTCGCGCTCTGAAAAGTAGATCGTGCAGCAGTAGCAAGGAGGCTTGCTGCAGCCAACGTAACGATCGTCATCCAAGAAATGTAGATTGTTCTCATTAAAATACTCGAGAAGCCATACTTCTGCGTGAACTCGCGGTTTGAAGTTCTTGTCGGCGTACACCTTCCGGAATGCTGAGTCAAGATCAAACTTCTGTAGTCGCTGTAGGGTCTCTATGCCTCGCTCGAGCTCGAGCTGCTCAGTTTCTGTAAACATCCTTGAGAGCACGCTATTCAAATTGGTAGATTCGTCTGCTAGTGGGACAACGATCGGTTTTGGCGTCGCTAGCGGAGTGACTTGAAACTCCGCAAAAAGCTGTGGTCTCTTGCCCGCATACGAAATAAGAGTGCGAGAGCCGTGATGCCACGACCCGAGACGACCAATATAATGGCGGAGCATCGACCAAATCGACGGAGACGCTGTCGATGCAACGCGTCGTGACAGAATTCTTAGTGACTCGCTGTCGCGAAACTGGTCGGCTTTGGTGCAGAGTTCGAGGGGCGAACTCTCAAGCCTTACCAAATGTGAAAGATCTCGAGCGAGTTGTTCGTCGGAACTGTTGAAAACCTTTTGACATTGCTCGAAGAGACGGACAAGGAGTCTCGAGTAGTGCTTGACCCTCCTGAAAGCAAAAGAGATGCACTTGTTACATATTTTACGTTCGAGGTCATACGAATCTTTTGCGGAAAGACAATGAGCGCTTCTCAAGAGCTCAATGATTCCTGTCAGATGGGTGTATATTGCCGGTACGCGTCTATATGTTGTTGCCAGCCAGAATACACAACCATCTGCCGTCTCTTCGACCGCTATGGAGCTGACGGTATCGCCACCGGGCTCGTTGTCGCACATCCAAGACAGTCGGTCCAAAAAACGTCGAAGAGGAGTGTACAAGAGTTCGTCGAAAGTGGATGTGCGCAAGGTGCCATGTGTGCGGGGTCCAATACACGGGCCGAGAATCTTGAGAAGAGCGAGAAGCTCGTAGAAGTCTCGAACATCTCCCATGGATATATGCCTTTGACGACCTGGGGTCACCGTTGTAAGAACTAATGTATCGGATCGTGTAAAGGTTCGGGCTTGATATTTATCCTCTGCAGAGCAGCCACTAGCAGAACTACCTTGACTTATCGATTGGTCTGGCCAAGCTGCAGGTTGAGGTGGATTTCTCGCCACTCGTCCCCGCACATCGACTCCAAAGTCTCCCAGGAGGAATATGCGCTCCAAGTTCGTCAAGACTCCGAAATCGAGTGACACATCGAGTGTGTTCTGCCCTCTTTCAATCGCGGGAAGTCGCAATGTCCTGAGTTTCCAGTCTACCCGCTATTCTTATCGAGTGCTGGGAAGTCTCTGACAAGTTCAAGACTCGCCAAGAGATCATACTATGTCCAAGGCACAGTCACGGCGCATAACAGGGTTGGCCGTTCTCTTAACGAGGCATCTACCAAGGTCGGAGAACTACCTGCTACTATGACAAGCCCACCACGTTCGGCACACTTATTAATGCAGCTGAGTGTTGATGAACGAATCGTTTGAGCGTTTAGTAGAATGATGGCATCATAACGACAAGCGCCCACGGGAAGCTGTCGACCAATATCGGATTCCCTAGTCTGGCGGAGAAACAGGCGCTCGGAGATGAAGTCGAAGTCGATCAGCCCGTGCAGCAGCCAGTGAGATACAGTAGGTCTCGATGGCATGCTTCCCGAGAGCTAGAGATCCCGTGCCCGGTGTCGCTGGGCCCAAAGCTTAGCCAAATCATTCCACGGGGTGCCACGCGGGTGAGGGGCGTGCCACGGGTAAGCATGCACGCAGCACAAGCATGGACGTCAGCCGGGACCCTGGCCAGACATAACCTTACGCTTACAGTTCACGCATTGAATCTTTTTTTGAGCCTCGATCAAAACCACCCCTTGCAAATTGCCGATCCGCGGCTAAACCCTGCTGGTGTTGCCCAAACGGGATCCATACACTGTGATCGACCCCAAGCGAGGCGGCAGAAATGAGCAGGACATTAATCTTCCTCCCTGATGCGCGAAAAGTACCAGACGAAAGGAAGTGGTTGAATTCGTAAAAAGCATCAAGAAAGTATCCCCACAGCGTCCCCATGTTATGGATCTCTATAACGTGGAGCGCTTCTTGAGACCTCACCTGGTAGATATCAACATTGTCGGCGCCACTTCTCCTCGACGTGGTTGCGGAGTTTGCGAGGAGTCGATCGCAGCGTGGCGTACAGGCTCTCCGGGTTCCTACATGCGGCAAACGCTAATGATTTGCCACCATCATGCCGTTGTGAACTTACGAAGGTACGAGCCCAAATCACGAATGGCTTGGACTCGCTCATTTGATCGAGTCTTCTTGAGACTGAAGGACATCTGCACCTTGGCAGAGTTTCATATGCGAGTGTGTCTTTAATCAAAACATTGCAGACAACACAATATCGCAATTCGCCGGAAACGGAATGTGGCTGTCACGTAATAGCCGTCCCCTTGCACAGCAACCCTGCCGGGGTGCACAAGTGCAAGGCGCTGCTTTTCCGCGCTGTTGTCAGCTGACGGAGGCCTCTAGCTCCAGCATTGACCACGGCGTCTGGAGCAATTCCAATCTTTGAAATCTGTAGCCTGAGCAGGCGCCGTAAGCTGTTACTGAATACGGTATTTGCGACAATGAGGAACGCGGCACCGCCAATGCCTTGGCAGAAGATGACAATCGCCATGGCAGTTGGTATTTGCGCTGCGGGAACGAGATTTTGAACGGCGATATAACCCTAACACGATTGAAATAATCAGCATCCAGGGTGTCGCGTTGAAATGTGCCTCGAGTTGAACTCACTGCTACGGTCGTGCAGCCACTACCAACTCCGTAGAACACTTGATAGCCAATCCACTTGGCAGCTGGTGTCGTTGAGCTTAGAAGCGACAAGAGTCCGTACCCGATAGCTGAGATCGCGCTTCCCGACACTGTCCACGGTAGGTAGTAGCCAAGCTTACCAACTATGTGAAGAAAGAGTTATCAGCCTATCTATTAACATGAACTTCAGGCAACAAGATCGAGCTACTTACTCATTACGCCTGAGATGATTGTGAAAAGGACGATAGCGACACACGTTGGCAGTAGATGTACGCCGCTCATCAGAGGCGAGTCGTTTTTGACCGCCTGAAAGTAGATTGCGAGGTAAAAGTCCGCGACAAGAATGCTAGCCAGCACAAACGCCATATTGTCTGCGGCCGACCAGATGACCTTGTTGGTGAGCAGAGCGAACGGTATCATAGCCTCGTCGCCCTGGCATCGCTCCCAGAAGAGGAAGCAGACGAACATTGCGGCTGCACCGGTTATGAGCCCAATGACGACGGAGCTATTCCAATGGTATTCGTTGCCGCCAAATTGCAAGCCCAACAAGAGCATTATGACCGCTGGGCTTATTAGGGCGAATCCTGGAAGATCTAGGGACTTGATGGCCGTCCCTAGCACCTCTCGTGCCGGTTTCTTCAATTCTGGCTCCGGGATGCGCAACATAACGAGGAGGACGCCGACAACGGCTCCGGCTGGAAGGTTGATGTAGAAGCCTGTAAAGCATTAGCCTATGTTTGTCTGCCTTCGGCATTGAAGGTAGCATACACCAACGCCAAGATGCATATTCGGTAAACGCCCCTCCAAGAAGAGGACCAGTTGCAAGCCCGATCTGACCGAGACCCTGAGCAACACCAAGTACTTGCGCTTGGGCTTTACCAGGCAGGATAGCGGCTATGATAGTTAGGACCCCCGTCGAGATACCAGAACAGCCAATGCCAGCGATAGTTCTCCCCACAATAAACATTGTTGACGATTGAGCTGCACCGCATATAGCCGAGCCCACTTCGAAGATAAATAAGAATATGAGGAAGGTCCACTGCATCGCGATATTAGAGTGTGCTTACCGCTTCATGAGGCACGAATGACTTGGGTAAGCTTGCCTTGATGGAAAACGAACGGAAGAGTTTGCCTGTCAGCGGCGTGACTGTAGAACTGCCGAGCTGATACACCCCGCCATACCTGAAGGTTGACTGTTGTTAGCAAGCAAAGATAGATGGCGGGTGGAAATTGCCAGACGTACCAGACAACATCGACAAGTGAATTGAACTCTGACGTGATGGCTGGAGTTGCCGTCGAAAGTACAGCCAGGTCGAGAAACCAGAGAAAGTATGTGAGTATGACTGGCGCCAAAACCAAGACGCATGCAGTGCGCGAAAGCTTCGACTGAGCTGTTTGCGGTACATTACTGCTCACAGCATTCTTGTCTTCGCTACCTTCATTGCGCGGCGCTTTGGACAGTGAGTTGACGACGCTTGCCTCTTGTTCGTCCTGCATCTCCTGTTCGTTACGGCTGCTCGACTCCCCCGACATTATGACTCGATCTCTTGGTCCTGCGTGCCTCTTTAACGTGTTCGTAATTTGTGATAGAGCTAGAAAGCAACATCACAAGTCGTGACAGAGATCATATATTGACATGGACATCGGACAGAGTTCATCCATCTCTCCTCCGCGATACACAAATTTCAAGTACGAAGTCAGAGGACTCGACCGTTCTATGCTCCACTCAGAGCCCCATTGCTGTATCATCACCATGGATTCCAAGCGTGAATTGGCGAGAAGTATGCCAGATCAATCTAAAACAGGATGTATCTCTTGAGACAGTTGACCCCAAGTTCTCTGTGATCGTTGCCAAGGCTATTTTTGTAACCTGTTTCGGGCTTAGCGCCAAGACATGCATTAGCTCTCGCCGAGCGTTCAACTGCTCTCCTTACATGGACATCATATCGCCGAAAGCAAGGCGAAGATATAGGATGGGCTCTTACAGGATGGCAGCGCCAGAACATGCCGCCGTAATTCCTTTGGAGCCAGCTTTCACACCTTTTATTGTGTTGTCCAATAACGCCAGGGTCGATGCAGCCACGAGGAAGTTCATTCGCAGCTATGCTATGCGAGGACGAAAGCAAAGCCGGGTTCGGCCTAGAAGAAACATTCTAGGACACGGCTACGATATGGCTGCTGGTAGCATGCAGAAGACGTCGGTCAGCTTTGAGGACGTCATGCGCGTATACGTGCCGCCGATGAGGCGTATTGGCGCGGACCTCTCGTTCTTGGCGTCTCCAGGAGACCTAGACCTATCCATCCTGTCAGATATTATCAAAGGTGCGGAGCAGAGCTACCTCGTGTTGGCAGCAGCTAATGGTCACACCGTGTGCAGTTTCACCTATAGCGCAGAAGATTGTGTATCCGCTCATGACGGCGGCAGGTAACCAAGTGGACAATCATGGATGGCTTCATCTATGTATGACAGACGCTGCTGCCCTTCATATTACTGCATTTTCCATTGAATGCTTCATCGACGTGTGTCTTCACCAACGAGAGCAGGCTAACCCCGCGGCCATGGTCCACTTCCAAAAAGGTCTCAGCCTGCTTAATGAGAGACTCGCGGGCGGCGACGAGGAGCTGAAGACCACCGATGCAAGTATTGGCGTGGTCCTAAAGCTAGCAGCCTCTGCACACTTTGCTGGTGATCGTCAAGCAGAGAGGCAGCACATGATTGGAGTCCGGAAGATGGTGGATCTCAGAGGCGGACTAGATGCATTCAGAAATAATCCTCTCTTGTTTGAAATGCTAAGGTACATGCTAGATGTATCCACATAGTAGTCGCAATGACTGACCTTTAACAGGTGCGACCTTGGTCTTGCGGTGTTCGGTACCTCGAAACCTGTCTTCTTCCGCCAACCTCTTGAACCAATACCCGCCTACCCGGTCTGTCTTTTGCCGGAGTTTAATGGCACAGCGCAAACTAGAGACACTCTGGAGGTAACCGAAGTGATAGACGCAGGCCTAGTTGGAGCTTGGTCAATCATGAGGAGATTCGGCTTGCTAGTCAATCTGGGTTCACAAACCGAACGGCTCGTTTCAGCAAAGGTAATCAACGAGACGATGACTTCGGTAATGTATCGCCTGCTCTGCATGCGCTATTCTCCGGGCTCGTTCAATGAGGGTGTGCGGCTTATTCTGTTGGCTTATTGTTACCATGGCTTTCTTCAGTGGCGCGACATCAAGTTGCCGTGTCGCCATTTGCAGAACGCCTTGAGAGAAAGCACCTTGGCGTTGCAGGAGGATGGTGTTGCATCTGCTCGTTTCATGCTGTGGATGCTGATGGTAGGAGCCGTCTCGATCTTTGATGTGCAGAAAGAAGAATGGTTGGGTGCTACGCTGCGTTACCACGCCCGCAGCCAACGGAGATCATGGACAGAGGTGCAAGACATATTGAAGTCATTTCTGTGGATTCCATTGCTGGATGGAGAGCCAGCAAGGTCGATCTGGGACAGTCTTAATTAAAGAAGTGAGAAGCATAGTGCAGATGAGCTAGTCAAGCACCTTGCGAAATGCTGCATCAATCCGTCGAGGTAGCATGATGCGTCACTATGGCAACAGAGACTTGTCATGGGCGTGTCAAAGGCATCCGAGACTGCTCCCGCTCCCAAGTGTGGATATCGAGGAAATGGCAGGGCCATTGTGCGTTGATTATTAAACCCTGATGTGTACACACAGATCACTCTTTCGTGGGTATTCTAGGCTGGCAATGTCAATGTCATCCCCGGGTCCACCCATGGCAGCAAACCGTTCTTGGCTTCGTCTACCGACCACTACGGCGGGAGGTGCCAGAGATCAGACTTCTCGAGTTACAACCTGCCACCAGCCATCACGCTGCTCTGAGCTGCAAAATCATACATGCTCCGCTTTATGGTGCGAGATTTCGCGCCTTGTCATATGTCTGGGGGGACCAAACGCTTCAAAGATCTGATCTGAAGACCCCTTATATGAAGGACATGCGCGGCATCTTTTCGCGTGACCGGAAGCCATCTCCAACATGCAAAGACATAGGTAACAGTCTGGCAGCGGCTCTGAGACATAAGGAACACACACGAAATTGTCACGATATGGGCTGATGCTCTCTGCATCATACAAGATGATAGAACAGAGAGGTCTTGGCAAGTTCTCCTCTTGACTGGGATATATCCGCTTGCAACATCTGTCCATGCATGGCTTGGGCCGCGTCCAACGCACGGACGTGATAGCGTCAATAATATCTCCAATGCTTTATACACAGACCAGATCTGGCGCCAGGCACAGGAGACGCAGGATTGCAAGAGACTTGCGGTGGAGAACGATTTATTACAGACTTGTTTCGTGCTTGCCCAGACTCGTTCCGAAAGCTCTGACCAGCAGGAAATCCGAACTGCATACCGCTGTGAGGAACAATGGTCTGCTACACCCTGCCTTAGACTCTCTATATGCGCTCTCGTAGCTCGAGTACTTCCAACGAATCTGGATTCTCCAAGAAACAGGGAGAGCTTGCTCTCTGACTTTCCATTATGGTTCCCTACAGGCCCTACATAGACAGGTGCTGCTTAACCTAAGTCTTGCACGAGCCGTGTGGGCTTTGAACAAGGGACAGCAACTCCTACGTACCGATACCTTCGACGAAAGGCTCATGAAGTGCATGACTGCTCGGACGAAATGCATCAACGGCTTGCCACTTGTGGACGTGCTCAAGTTTTTACACCTTGAGCGCTCCTTCACGCATAATGCTACAGATCCTCCAGACCTGGTGTACGCGCCACTGGGTCTGACCAACAGTCAGCAAGGTATCATGGTTGAGTACAGCGCGAGCATCGAGCAAGTCTATGTCTGGACGGCTCGCTTCCTCCTCGAGCAAGGTTTCACTGACCTTCTTGTCAAATTCAAGTCGTACAGCACTTCTAAGGGACTTGTATCGGACAAGTTGCCATCTTGGGCTCACGATTGGTCTACCGGGAATCTGTCCCTTGTTCACCAGATTCCGAGCCGCTAAGGATACGCTACAACAGCTATCGTTCGTGGTAGCGCAAGGCTTAGTATTTGGCTTAGGCTTAATGATCAAAGGTGACGCTATAGGGCGGGTCACGTCTCTCGGCAACCAATTCTCCACTTTAGCGACTTCTGCTGGGTTGAGCCCGAGAATAGTTGGTAGCGGACAACTACGCAGTAGCGGCAAAATTGCGCTATCTGCCGACGACAGGCGCGTACTCAGCGCCAGACTCGTACAGCTTCACCGCAATTCACAAGCACACATTGACGATGCCAGAACGCAGACACTAGTAGAAGAGTCTAAGGTGCCACTAGCAAACTTCTGGTGCTGGTGGCTGGAGTGGACGCAATCTCTGACTCACTTGCTTGGCAAGTCTGGCCCAGATGACTGCTCCAATCTCTGTCGTTTGGACGTAGCTGGGATGCTGCTACGTGAGGTGTCCCAGAGACTGCGTAACACTCAAGTCTTTACAGACCTTGCCA
The DNA here is from genome assembly GCF_035927965.1 of Recurvomyces mirabilis. Lineage (NCBI taxonomy): Eukaryota > Fungi > Ascomycota > Dothideomycetes > Mycosphaerellales > Teratosphaeriaceae > Recurvomyces > Recurvomyces mirabilis. The sequence goes on along the minus strand of NW_027041976.1, from coordinate 118,744 downwards.
CTACCATAGTGGCCAGGCTTATAAGTCAAGACGTCTGGCTGCCGAGAATTTTGCCTCCGGGTCTGGGACAACCAGAGGATCGACTCACCCTGGTAGGCATCGAGCTGGCAGATTTAATGTTCCGCTCTGCTTGGTGCGCAAGACTGCTCGTGCTAGCTGGAGGCATCGTATGCAGTGCACCAAAGGCGACACAGCTTGAAGACGAGGTCCTCATATGCCGTGGTGTCAATGCTCCTTTAGTGATCAGGAGACACGGTAGCGGAGCGTACAGTATAAGAGGACCTGCATATGTATGCGGTGCTATGGAAGGACAGATGCTCGGGACTACTTCGAACGAGACGAGATTAATGCTGAACTAACAGTAATACACCAGAAGAATCATCCACGAAACACATCACGTATCACCCTCATGTATGACCATTGGTTCCGTTGCTGCTTCGTTGATCTTTCATAGAGCCACCGAAGAAGTTCTCCAGCGGCGCATGCGCTTCCTCACCAAGTGGCAGCACCGCTGAGATATACTGGTCTGGCCTTACGACCAACAGACAGCCCTTCTCCTTGCTGACACCCCTACTCTCGTAGATCTTGCTAAATCCAAAGCTATAACTCTCTTCATCAGTAAACACTTTCTCGTAATCTTGGATACCGAGAACACCCTTATGCGGCAGCAAAATCTGCGGCAGGTCCGAGATCGAGATCGATGTTCGACTCTGCTGCAAAATTCCTCCTATGTCGATGACACTGTCAATATCTGCTTCTGCTGGTGTGTATCTGGGCAAGAGCTTCTTGTACAAGAAGTCACACGTCTTGGCAAGTGCCGATGCTGAAGAATTAGGCTCAGACTTGTCCCCGAAAAGCACGATTCGCCATCGACCATCGGCATCCATTACATGACCAAGCTGGATTGGCTTTGCATCCGCTAGTCGAAGAACTTGACATGAGTGGAAGCGGGTGCCGATCTCAAAGCCAGTGGCCAGGTCTTGTTGACCCGTGTCGCCTGAGGTCAAAAGACCAGGTGAGTACCTCGTCTCGACTCCGGCCATGAAGCGTCCTTGTCGCTGGAAATATTCCTGGAACACAGCCGGATCAACGGCATCTTTGTCGTCTTTCCCAGCCTTATTCTTCGGTTTAGCAGCAAATAGTTTGCTAATCTTGCCATCGAACTCGATGAGGAGCTTGGCGATGCCTTGTCGCTCGTCTGTGTAGGTGAAGAGTAGCTTGGGATCTGCCAAGCCATGTAGGACTGCTGCGAGCTTCCAGCCTAGGTTGTATGCATCGTTCATTGAAACATTCATGCCTTGGCCTGCTTTTGCAGAATGAGTATGGCAAGCGTCTCCAGCAATGAAGACGCGAGCATTTCGCTGTTCTCGTTCTGCTTCGGGCACGTCGTCGAAATGATCTGTGAGGCGCTGGCCGACCTCATAGACAGACCAGTATGCAATATGCCGTACCTCAAATTTGAATGGCTTGAAAACACGCTGTGCTCGATCGATCAGCACCTCTGCTGTGACGTTCTTACTTGCTATCCGCTCGTCCTGCTTCAGCTTATCCAATTCGATGTAAAATCGTGCTAGATAACCGCCTTCGCGTGGAATGATTAGAATGCTGCCTTCGTCTGCCGAGTATATGGCAGTCTTCAGCCTAACGTCGGGGAAGTCCGTCACAACCAGCGCATCCATTACACCCTTTCGCTGAATCCGAATGCTTCGAAGATCTCGATCGTACGGCACTGTAGACCGTCTGCCTGTCCCTGTACAAGGCGACCAGGTTTCGTCTCGATGATGCGGGTCGTGATATTAGGAAAGCGTGATAGCTGGGTACCAAGCAGTTGCCCTGCTGGGCCAGCACCGACGATGAGGACGTCGACTTGCTCCGGAAGTAATGATTGAAAGTCTGGTTCTTGGTCGCTTTCGTAAAGAGCCTGTAAAGGATCGCCGGAGCTCTTAAAACCGTTAAGGTGGAATTGCATGTTGTCGTTGGTATCAATGTCAAGCAAGTGGAGAAGGTTGGACAGCTGCCAGATGAAGCGAAGGAGAAACGTTCGAGCTCTTACTTATGCTTGACAACGATCACAATACCATGCTTGACGGTTCCGCACTTCTGGACGCAGTAGGCTACTACGTCGTCGAAGGTAGGTGCCGAGCTGTAGATATTTCCGCGCTCGAGGAGTCGCTGAAAGCGTAAGATTTTGACCGAATAGTGCTGTAGAGTGATGACGGGGGGAGCTCGGGGACATCGGAGTGCCGAACCCGTCGCGACGACAAGAGGAAACAACCTTACCAATGACCTTCACTCTGCTTGATTGGAGAATAGGCAATTACAGCGTTGATGATGGCCACTTCTTCTGGCGATAGCATGTCTCCTATTAATGCCACAACGAACTATTGACAAGAAACACACGAACTGACCTCGATTCGCCGGTGGAGCATGGAGCATGGATGACTGACAGCAAACCGATGAACTTCTGACACTACCCTGCTGCCGGTGGCCGAGAAAATCGAGTATCGGGCAGGTAGTGTACCTCATCCCACTCGTATACAGCAAGTCGAGACGGGTGCCAACTCCGCTGCAGCAGCAAGTTCACTAACATGCACTGGGTGTCTTTTATATGGTAGGGGCCCGTTGGTGATGCGTGTACACTAGATGAAGTTGCAGAGCTGGCGTGGCCTATCCCGAGTACGAGTCCTACGCATCGCACACGCTCAGTAGGTGGCAAGCTTCTGTAACTATCCAGACTTCCTTAGCACACCATGCCGACGGACGACAGGCTGGGAACGAACGACCCCGGGTATGAGCTCGTCGAATTCCGATCCGCTCATTTGATCGCTCCTTTTTCCTCGGTCAGTGCGGATCGTTCACCAAAGAAAAGTATCATGGGTCTACGGCTTGCGGTAATTGGAGGTCGTACACCGCAAGACTTTGGGATCAATCATGATCCTACCCTTCACAGACTCCTTGATGATGCCGAACTTTTCATCCCGTCTGTATGCAAGACCTCTACATTGTTTAATGGTGGAGTCCTAAGAGAGACATAAACAAGCGGTCATACTCGTTCAGTCGAGATCTGATTGCAGCCGAGTTTGGGTGGTGCAGGAGAAGGTAGGCGACGAGCGGATTGACCCTCCTCGTTCCACGGAATCTGGTAATCTCGACGATCCTGGCGGCCTATCCTAGGACCTTCCCATCGACGACGTAACATCGTCTCAACAGTCAAACAGACCAAAAGATTGGTGTAGCAGCTGTTGTTTGACTTACTGATAGCTCTTCAGAATGATGCCACTGTTTGACTGACCGTCTGCTGTGTGGAAGGAGGTCACGTGCAAGAGCGCAAAAAGAGCATCGCCTGCAGGATGCTGGATAGCTGAGTTCGTTCTCAACCTCCTCAAAAGTCAATCAAATGGCTAGAAAGTTAGACAATATGAATATGGAAGGTGATGGATCCGTACGGTTTGCTAGCCTGGAAAGTGATTTAATTCCTTCACATGGGTTGCACATCCTGTCAGCCAGGGTTGAAGCCTGTCAGTACCCACTTTTCGTCCAGCAGCAAGCGAGAAATCCTTGATCATAGCGGCTCGTAAGTATATTCCAGCGCATGGCACTGGAAATTCTTACATAACGTTACCTCAACACGGGCAACAGGCGTCGACCTTGCGCCGCTGTATCCAGAAGCTCTAAAGCCTCAATTCATCGCCATGTACGCCACTACTACATCAAGACGCACCATGACCAGTTCTTCATCCAGCCACCAGCATGTTTCACGATGTTCAGGGGCTATATCCCCGAAAGAGCTCCCGGCGTACACACCGTTTGAATGCGGAGCGCACCGATCAGTGCTAAAGTGCGCAGAGGCAATGTCTAGGTAACGCACACATGGTGCGCGTCTGTCTCGAACGCGCGCCAGGAGCGCTACGCCCTACTCGGGAACAGTATCCGCTCATCTGTCGTCTATAGCAGCGAGAACGTGAGATTAGTCTACGGTGGTCAAACCGGCGTCGTGGTGGTAAAGAATCGGTTCGCCGATAACTCCCGTGCGTTGAAGACTACGAGGTTTCAGAGGGCACTGAAGGTGAGCTGAGCTCGTATGGCGGGGCTCGGGAGCCAGTGGGAGATAGAGTAAGTCACCGTGGCCTTCAGCTTCCTGCTCTCCGACTTCATTCCTTTGCTCCCCCAATCACCGGCCGTGCATACCGAGCATAAGAAAGGAGGGGATATGGACATTGGAATTCCCATCCACGTAATATCAAATGCTGCACCAGTAGGAGGCCAGTTGGAAGACCCGTGCAGGAGCCAACCAAACCAGCTGTCACACAGCCAGTCCAGCCAGCCGTCACAAGGAAAGTGCTCTCAAAAGTTACAATTCCCGTCACAGAGCCTCCTCAACATGAAGAGATCCAAGACTTCAGTCAGGAGCCACCGGATTCAGAGTGACCTGGGCCGACCAACGCAATTATCACCAAGTACTGGCAGCAGAGACCTTGAGACTTGAATCATCGCCCGCCTGGAAACTTCTCAACTGGGAGTTCAAATCCAGTTGTGACTGGGCCAGTATATTACCGAATAAGCGAGCAGTTCCTTGCGTTCAGGAGAGGAAACAAAAACTGAAGACAAGCGATGGGAGAAGTCAATTCGCTATGTACACTATTCAAAACATCTTAAATCCCTACGGCTTCTGTAACTGCTCCTTTCGATAGAACTTGTAAAAGCCAACGCAGAGCAGCAGATTCGCTGTCAATGCTACCCAAAACCACGCCTGCCAGATGGTGCCGACTCCTCCAGTGATATCGGGAGAGATAGGGCCTGGGCCGAGTTTGTTTGGAGCTGCCGCCCTCGCCACCATTGTAGCAATAGAGCCAAGGACCTGAGCCGCAGTAATTGTGAACGCCACGTGGATTCGAGTCAGCGTTCCCAACATGATCATGCCCAGTCCGACACCTTGGATTGCATCGAGCACACCGAGCCACAACCATAACGCCCTCGACGCGAGAGCACCTACCACAGGACCGCCGGCCCAAGGCAACCAAAGGCCAACATTGCTGGTGCCCCACCAGATCTGAGCCCATCTGGGCGCGAGTAATCCTATTGCGAAGAGCGGCAGGATCCAGGAATGAGACTTTGAGAGGTGCGCAAATATTCCGAGTAAGCCAGCCCATACGCCGATGAAGAAGAGCACGACCAGTAGGAGGACCTGCCACGGCTTCGCAGCTTCACTGCTGAATAAGAACAGCCAGTTCCTCCCGTAAGGCGCACTTAGGAAGAAGTTCTGTACGATCGCGGTTACGAAGAACCAGAGAACGACTTTTCTTCGCACAACGGAGGTGTAGAAAGTCGGCATCGTTCCAGGGGCTTGCCGGTAATAGGTCGGCAGGCCAAGCCACATCGTTATTCCCACAGCCCATAAAGCGATGGCAATGGGGAACGTGATCGCGGTGATCTTCCATGTCCCTGCCACGGAGTCGTTGGCGGTGACGATGCCGCGCGAAGTCTTCTTCCCAAGAACGCTTCCCCAAGACCACAGTGCCACGACGTAGATTTGTTGCGTTCCTTGTATTACACAGGCTCTGAATGTCCAGGCTTTCACCATGGCGCCACCTTCGTCGCCAAAGTTGAGCGAGAAGAACAGAGCGCCAGAGGACGAAGCGAGGGCGTAGAAGCCTGTCGCAACATTTTGGATCCATCCTCGACCAGATGGGGAGCCGTAGTGGGCGAGGCCGATCAAGAGGAAGGCCAGGCCATAGAAAAAGAATGGGAGGGAGAGCGAAACGACAGAGGCGAATCGGCGGAAAAGGTACCACCAGCACATGGATGTGATGAGGTAGATGGACGCGACGACGTAGAGCCTGCTTGCTGTCTCACCCACCACGCCCGTCAGCAGTGTGATCTGGTAGCTGTTCGCGGCCATTATCTGCCCCAAGGCGATGAAGAAGGCGTAGAGAGGCCAGTCTCCGACGCGGATCTGCATCCATTTTCGGATGCCGGTGGGAGGCTTGTAATCCGTCCCCAGGAGGAACTCGTCGGCGAGGGGCTTTGCGTCGTCATCCCTGTACGAGTTCATCTCGAATGGATTGGGGAACCTGGGTGCGTGGTCGGCAGTGCCTGGTCGAGCGGAGTCGGGGTAGGCTGCGAACGAAGAACGAGCGGAATTCGGCTGTGTTCTGAGGCGGCCGAGTTTAGCGTTGCGGAAGGCATTGAACCACGCCTTCTCGGATTTGACCAGGTATTCCTCGATACAGTTGATGGTCTCCGAGTTCTTACCGTCAAGTGTCTGAAGCTTCTTCTCGAACGCGTGGTAAAAAGCGCCGTTGCTGTCCGTGAAGAAAGGATCAACTTTCTGCAAATTGAATTCTGTGCTTTCGCCGACAACCGAGTTGACAGAGAGCATGGAGCGGTTGGGAGACAGAACCCCGTCTGAAAAGATGCGTGGCGGAGGGAATAAACCAGTTAATACATCTGGTGTGCCGGGCTGCGAGGGCGTGGAGGATAGTGAAGGGGTGTCGTGCTGTGGTGATTGCAGAGGCCATGGCAGGTCACCATCACCAAAAGTTGACGGACCCCTGTTCAGTCGCGGCCGAGGCTTTGAAGGCTTAGTCACGTGGTGCTCCACGTCCCCCTGTGAGCATACGGAGCTGTCGTCATCGCCGTCGTCTTCGTCGTTGTCATCATGGCTGGAAAACATAAATATGGCTGTTCCGACACCGAGCAGCTCGCCGTCAGCGATTGGTGGCAGGAGATTTTGGCCTCCACGCAGGCCCTGCTCTGCGCCGCCATCGTTAAGATCTTCGGTACGGACATGACCAGGGCCGCGCCGAGAACCAAGAGACGCCTTCCTCGTCAGGCCAGGCTGCTGTCGGTGTGAGGGATATTGACTGCGGTCCCGTGAATGCAGTCCCGAAACGCCTGATCCGACGTTTGGAGGATTAAGTTCAGTAGGTATACTCACAGGCATATGAGACATTTGAGGCATCACGATCTCCAGACCATTCGACGGTTCCGTACGGTTGCCCGGTGGAGAATTGACAATCGGGGCAGAAATGGAGACGCTGCCTGATGCAGAGTGGCTTTTTTCGGAGTACACCTTGTCATGGATGCGCCTGGATGTCGACTGCAGAATTGTAAGGTCCTCCACCCACTGTGCAACTGGAAATCGCTGCTTGGCAGATCGGGCTCGCATCATCGCCTTGGTCTCCGTCGGACAGCTCATTGCATCACGGATCGCTTTTTTGAACTGCTTCAGCAGATGAGCAGTGGTCGTGCTCTCAACGGTGTACCACCAGCCTGGCATCTGACCAAGACCACCGACTCGCGCGCCGACACCGAGAGCACCCTTTCTTCCAAATTCTACTGCCACCAGTCCGAAGGGCTCATCCCGTGATGGAATAAGGGCAAATTCGGCGCCTGAGAAGATGTAAGGCGGTAGCGCAGTAAAGACGGGCTTTGAGCATACTCGGGTCGGGTACATCTTCATCAACCGGTCCAATTTCAGAGCAGCGAACTTCCCGTATAGATCGATGACAGGTCCGACAGTGATGAGTTGGACGTTGGGGTTTGATTCCAGAATCGCTGGGAATGTGTCAGCGATCAGATCGATACCTTTCTGCATGGACCAACGCCCAACGAAGACGAAGAGCTCAGCCTTGGCATTCTTTTCAAGACCAGCCCATTCTTGAGCTTGAGTTCGGAGCTCCAGACGCTCTACCTCGAAAGCGTCGTCGACGTAGATGTCTTCTTCTCGTGGTAGCTGCTTATCCCACTCGCCTGTGTCCGACGGATCAGGATTTGGCAATGCTTGTATCTTTTTGAGGCCCCAGAAGATTGGATACCTGGCGTATGATCGCTTGCCATATTTCTTCGAGACGCCGACAGCACCGAACCCTTGTTGGTGGATTCTCAGATATGAAGCACCGGCATGAAGCAGGTTGAAGATCTCCCCGAACTGCACATACTCTTCTACCACGTCTGGGGGTAGGTTGAAGACCGAAGAGACTTCTTCTCGTTCTTTCTTGTTTCGCATCGGCCACAAGCCCTGAAACTCGGCATTATGGAGAGACAAGCAAATGGGAATCGAGCTTGGAAGCAGATAAAGCGGTGCTACCGTGCCGTGATAGTCGTTGATGTGGTACAAGTCGATGGGAAAGCGCTTGATGGCTTGGGCGATGCACTGATTCCAAGCCGAGTAGTAGATGGCACTCGTCAAGTCGTCCATCCGTGCCGGATACGGTTCTGATTTGGTTTGCTGCCTGAAGATAGGGGCGTCGAGGAGGATGTAGGTGATGTTGCGCAGTTTATGGTACTGAACGTTGACTTCGTACGTCACCCCCAGGATGGTCGCAGCCATTGGGTCTGCCTTCTCATCCTCCGGGTATTCGACGCCATCGACGCAGGGCACTACCCAAATAAGGTCCTGGTGGCCCAGGTTCTTGCCCATCAGCTGTGCCATGACGCCCAAACCACCAATCTTGATCCTGATGGCCCAGTCTTCAATGTCGTACTCCATGGTGGCAATGAGGACCGTCTGCCGACGCCGTGGAGTGTTCAGGACATCGCTCTTTTGCAGAAAATTGCCTGATTTGTGCTTCAGGAGAGAAAGGAATCCCGCTTTCTCGTCGGAGCCATCTTCGGCTGAGGTTCGTTGAAAGTGCCTCTTGATTGAAGTCGGGATCAATCCGACTTTGGGAGCGATGCCGACCTGGTTGAATTTGACTTTGTAGAAGCTTCGCATGAAGGCCCAACAAGAAAATGATGCGGTGATCAAGGGGAGGAACCAGAGGAGGATGTACAGAATGAGCTGTGTCCACATCGAGCCTGCGGGCACGAGCTTGAAGCGCAAATCGCCGTCGTTGATCACGAATTTCCATGAAAGGTAGGGTTTCGGAGGAGCGCTCGTGACGTTCAGGACGACAGCTGCGAGCGAAGATGGCGGGAGCCGATCGAGAATAGAGTCCCCGTCGGCATCTCCCATGACAAGGCTGAGGTCGGCTAAAAAGGAAAGTTAGCAAGTCTCTTGATAGGGCATCTTAAGGCAAGGAATGAGAATGGAGCAATACGTACGTTGGCCGTCTGGGTCTATACCCCAGACGTTGATCTGAGCAACTGAGCCAGAGCCATTCTTGCTCCACTCCAACATCCAGTGATGCGTCCACGTATAGTCGTCGGTCAATGTAATCTTGTTGTTCAGACCGGCGTCGTACCCGTACTGGTTGTACGGACCGTTCAAGAACATGTGAGGGAAGCGCCGCTTCTTGCTGTCCATATCCGCTTCCTGGACATGGTCACTCGTGCCACCGAGGCGACTGAAATACTGGACTCGAACATGCTCGCCAGACCAAGCCTGTAAGCTTGTGCCCGACCAGGGTTGTTTTTCGATCTCGCGCACTCCTCCTTGGTAGGGCATCCAGTCAGAGTAAGAAGATCCGAAGTTGGTCGAATACCTGAAGAGGTCTGCACCAGCAGCAGATTGGTGCAGCTGGAGGCTGCCGCTTTCGCTCTTGCTCAGCAGAGTCGTAGAGTAGTTCGCGGTTCGAGGAAAGACCATCGGGTTGTCCGACTGGCCGACCCTGAATAGGAAGCGATCTATTGTGTTAGTGGAGCCTGCGCCGTTGGCAGCACTGGCATTGCGGAATGTCAGGCTGTGGATGCCATTGGCAACATCGGTCAGTCTGGCCTGCCACGACCATTTCGACGGAATTGTGCCAACCAAAGTCGAATTTGCGACTGTTCCCAGGGTCCCGCATTTAATGCTATTCTGATCGACGCTTGGGTGGCTGCCACTGTCTGTCGTAGAGTTGAATGAGAGGCTGTTGGTGACGCTGTCGCAATCCATTGCAACGGAAAATTGAAGCTCAACATCCACGCCTTCTGTGCCACTTGGATCCACTTTCGACAACATCCTGGCATCGTGACCAGGTGAGAACTTTGTGATCATAGGCGTAGGCGCAACCCAATCGTTGATTGGCACGTACGCCCTGAAATCGTACGCAGCCATCTCAAGGGAGCTCAGGCATCCATTTGGCTCAGTCGAGCCGTCGAGACCAAGACTCCGGGTACTGTCTTCCAGAGTGTGTTCGTCGAAAGGGTAGAACAGATTTCTGACAGTAATCCCGGACGCATATGGCGAAATCAGGGCGGTGGTTTGGAATTGCGTATCGTTGTTCATGCAGTCGAACTGCCAAGTCCGGGTTCTGTTCAAGTTGGAGTAGACGAGCCAAATCATGGCGCCGCCGTCTGCAGTGCCATCACCCGCACCATGGCCGGTGAGATCCTGCTGATTAGGGAGTCCAGATCGCAAAATTGACCACATACCAGTCTCAGTTGGAACGTCGCTGGAGCCAGGGTAGTAGACATCATCAGTCAGGTTTGAGAGCTGTTGCAGAAAGAATCCATCCGTCAGAACGGGAAATGCCTCGCGGAGTTCCATCATGTGGCGAATGATGTTGCGCACCGGCGCCGAAGGATCCCGGTGGTCATAGCTGACAGTGTTGTCCGAGCACCCATATTTCGCCGATTCCAGAGGCATCTTGTAATAATTGGTCGAGGTCAGGTGGTAGCATCCGTGAGTCTGCCAGGCGGTAGCAGAAGACATCGCCTGGCGACCGTAGATATAGTTGCTGGCTGTATTGTCGAGGACATAGAAGGCTTGCTCTTCACCCCATAGCAGTAGTGGAATCCCGGGCAAGAGCAGGCTGGTAATGAAATGGCCGAGGAGCTGACGCTCGACGCCGTGAGTGATCGCAGGCCACCTAAAAACATCCTGATTTGTAACGCCGTACATGTGTCGCGGATCGAAGGCACCGGTGTTGGTATTGAGGAAGTCGTTGGTGAGCAAATAAGTGTTCCACTGCTCAACCCAATTGTTTGGCGCATCGAAAGCTGCCTGGAGGTTGCCGTCCATACCCAGAAAGCGAGTCAATGCTCGATAGACAGTGTAATGGAATGCAGCACTGTCAAGCGCACCATACTTTCGTTCTCGGAGGAAGTATTCATTATCCGAGCTAGTCAAGTTGACGGCTTGAGTGACATTGTCAGGCCGTTGATCAGGTTGCCGCCCTCTTCCAAGGAAGATGGCGCCGAAATCGTTGCCACCAGTGATTTCACCGGGCAAGAAGAAATTCTCCTTGCCGTATCTTTTAGCGCATGTTCTCATGACATCGTTCATGAAGCCCATGGCGTCAACAGTGCTCTGAGTTGCCTTGTCGTAACGGAAGCCATCGACATCCAGCTGCGAGATGAGCAGACAATAGAAATTCTCGAGCTTAACCCGGACGGGAGGATGCCATTCTCGCAACCGGTCTTGCGCCGAACCGAATTTAGACAGCTCACGTCGCCAGTCAGGGAAGACACCAAATGCCTCGGTGTCTCCGTATTGGTCGAACTCAGAGTCGTAGCAGCCGACCATCTGGTCCGTCACTGGTTTATCGACAGGGAAACCATTATCGCTCCAGAAGGGCGGATAGTCACAGGTCTTGTTGTAGGAGTTGCCAAACTCGAAGTCCCAGTAGTGCCGATCAGTCTTCCATTGCACTTGATGCTCTTTCAGGGTAAACGGCGAGCTCGAGTTCAGGTAGCCTTCAAAGCCGATCAGGTCGCCCATTGTAGCGAATGTGCTGTCCAGTATCACATACATGTTGCGAGTGTGAATCTCGTCGATCGCGGACCGCCAGACGTCGAGCGTGCCAAAATGTGGCTCAAGAATCGACAGGTCGAGAGGAGAGTACTGATCGTAGCCCCAAGGCTGGTTGATAAAAGGTGAGCCGGCGATGTATAGGCCCTGTAAGTGTTGTTAGTTGAATATGAGTGAAAGACTTCGGCTAATACGTACCCTAACCCCCATTCCGTGGATGTAGTCGAGGGTGTCGACGAGACCTTGTAGGTCACCGCCGTGGCGCATTTGATTAGAGTTGTGGTCATGTTCGAAGGCAGTGTGGTTGATGTTATCATTGGTAGGGTCGCCATTCACAAATCTGTCGAGGAAGATGGTGTAGAACGGAAATCTCCAGTTGTCCGGGGACGGTGTATACTGGTGCCCCGTCCATTCTCCCGAATAATCGAGAGGGTTGACGGCAGTCTTGTTCTGGTTGAGATTATGCTGCACGTAACGCGGGTCGTATCTGTAGGCTTCGGACAGTAGAACGCAAGTCGCGAGCAGCGCAAACCCGGCGCCTGCGTTCTTGACGGGTATCATAGCGAACGACCAAATAAGTCAACGAGCAACGAACGGCCAAAGGCCTGCAGAGGCTTCAAAGGAACGTCGAACCAGAAACATGTACATAGCAGTAAACGACCGTCGAAAAGGTTTGCAAAGATACGACTGTACAAGGCCAACGAGTGGTGACTAGGAAAGAGGGAAGTCTGCGCAACGCAGCGGATCTATTCTTACCATCAACGTCGATTCGTCGGCTTGCTGACGGACCGAGACATCACAATTTCGCCGGCAGATGGGCTGTGACGTGACAATCAGGCTGCTCCTCCTACCGTGTGAAGAGGATTTCACTCAAAGTTGTTCGCAAACTCCCAACGGAAGCGGCTCAATTGAGACATGGGGGCTAGCCCAAATGCGGTGGTCTACCTCCTAGCGAGGTGCCGAAGTTTAGAAAGGGTTGAAACTTGACACAATGCAGACAAGGATCACGATAGAGGAAGCATGGCACTCTCAACAGGGAAAGATGCAGCCCCAACGCGGCCATCCTGGTCCATTTCTGGACGGTACGTATCGCGCCACGCTCCCGGATCAAGCTGCCGCGATGATCATCTCGAGTCAGATTGGTGGATGCATGCCGTTGGACGCTGCGATCGAAGTTCAATCTCCGCCACCTGTAACATGTTGCCTGCTGAGGAAAGGCCCTAAGCTCTCCCGATCGCTGCATTCTTCTAATAATAAAAGGGCGCTAAGACCACGCAGAAAGCATTACCCTGGGGATCAATTCTCCCATTTGCTTTTGCGGCACCTAGAAAAGCTGCACATGACCAACGAACCTCTACAAAGCCGCGAAGCAGAAGGCGTGAAAGTGACGGCGGTGTCTCTGTTGCAAGCTCAACTCGGATTCAACAACTGAATCGCAAACGCAAACGTTGGCGGCTGCGGAGGCACTCGCGCCACGAATGCGAGACCTTGGGCAAACACCATCAGCGACAATAACTTCTTATCTTTCGGTCTGCTCGATAGCTCCAATCCAAGTCTTAGCGGACCGAATGCTTTGGGCACCGATCCAGGAGTTTAGAATCAAGACGAGACTCGCTGCTTATAATCTTTCGTTTGCGCCCCCTATGTCTTGCCCTAGATCTCCTAAGAATATCCGGGAAAACGACATTTCCGTAAGATCGCCGAATTTCGGAGCAATGTTGCATCTTTGTACTATAAGGGGCAAAGTCTTCGCTAATCGGTCTCTTTATATTACTGCTAGATAAGCCAACCGCGGGTATAAGGGATAGAGTATGGCCTAGAGTGGTACGCTAGCTATACGGAGTACAACTAGGAGATAAGTTCGCTGCTATTTATTAAAGTCGTAGGCGTATACGCGTGTTTTCTAAAAGAGGGCTCTTAGCCCCTATATATAATAATTGTATAACTATTAGCTTATATATTCTATAATCGGTAGCTCTAGGTTAGCGACTATATATATATAGTTCCTATAACGTACTCGTAAACACTCATTATAACTAGCTATTCGAGAAAGGAATATTTATTGTATTACTAGCGTAAGAAAGGCGACTACCTTAAGTACTTATTAAGCTAAAGGTAGAGGACGCGTATTAAATATAACTAAAGAACGCTAATTAGAGTACTGTCGGCGCGCTCTAAGTAGCGCTTCTTTATATACCTAAATAGCTGTTACGAACATATAATATAGGATATAGGAATAGAGAAACAAGGACTAGTTATTTTAGCCTTAAAGAAAGAGCGCGCGGAAGCCGCGCCTAGAGAACACGTAACCGACTAAAGGTCTTAGACTTTGGTTAGATACGTAACTAACCAACTAACCAACATACCGGTCGGCCAGACGAGTACTTAGTTAATATACGAATCTCCTATATATATATAATAGACGTTTCTTATATAGGTAGTTCGTGTTCAACCTAAGTTACTAACCCGCCAAAAGGTTAAACCTTAGAGTAGTTACTTACCCGACCTATCGCTTAGAACTTACTCGTCTAACGAGCTCTAACCTCTTATACCGTAGGCGTATAATAGGTGCTCTCTCTCTATAGCCCTAGCTATAGAGAGAGCAGCGTATATATACGGAACAGCCGTATAACAACTAGTAATAGCTTAGCCGTACGAGTAGTAGTATAGATCTAGTTACTAGTCTTAAAGTAGCTAAGCGTAGATTATAAGTATAGAGACGATACTATATAGAGAGAGTCCTAAATCCTTATAGTAGGACTATACTATACTATATATAAAGCGGAGCAATATACTTATATTGCTTAGATATCTAGAAAGCCGCTCTCCTTTATCTAGAGGGCTATAAGAAGATTACTATTTTTCTATTTAGGATTATAAGCAATCCTAATAGCTATATTGCTAGCGCTATAGGCTATATACTATTATATATAGCCTACTATTAACGTCTTCTACTAGCTATATAACTTTCTCTTTAGTACGGAGTAAATACTAATACCCCGACTTTAATAGGAAACAAGCTACTATATCCTACTCTTTAGTACAATATTTCCGGTAAATCTAACTATAAGATTTGTAGTCTCATACTAGAGCTAGTATTACTCCTCCTAGGTTTTAGTATTATTAAAGATAGTAAAGCATATAGCCTTAGCTTATAATATTCCGATTTATTCTATAAGTATTAGCTATCGATAGTCGGTAGAAGACTGTTCTTATGCTAATAGCGTTCTCTTCTCGATACGAGCTATATCGACCTATTTAACGGACAAACTATCTACTTAGGCGAGTAGAGAAAAGGGTCCTAGCACAACGATCGCCTAGCTTCTTAATAACGGCATACTTCTAGTGCTCTTTCTAACGTAGTTATTAGACACGTTAAGTATTTCGTGTAACGCTCCGCACGAGATGGAGTATAATAAGTATCATTTTACTGTAAGTATATCAAGGTGCGTTCGCCAGGTCAATACTAGCGGTATGGCTCGCCACACCGAGGGGGATGTTAGAGGTTGTGATCCAACCGACAAGCCAATGAGATGGCACCTGACCCCGCATTCTATACGTCGATAACGCTTGAGGTACATGCCGTGACCAACGATCGGCCGCTCACTTGGGGAGTCTGAAAGCGCCACCAACCATCAACACCCTCAGTATAATGTATGAAGGCAATCTGTACATTCTACCATAATATGGTCGCTTTTTGACGGTGTGATCGAGGTGGGGCAACTTCACTTCGCATCCATCGCTACCACTCTTTTCTGAAACAATGAACGCACTGCGGAACACGAGCTCACGCGCGCGCTATCTGTGAATGGTGGCTTCGGTAATGCAGGAAGCTTTTGGAGATGGATCTAACTGCCGTATGCCCTTTGAGCTGTCCTCTCGGCATGATATGAGCAACTCGAGCCACGGTAGATGGCGCAAGAGTGCCGAGACACTGATGCTGAACATTTTGAATAAGTGCAAGCGACGCTCCACCAAGTCTACGGAAAGTCCACAAGCTGGACAGAATTTGCCAATTTACTGTTGTGAACATACATGAGCCGGCCACCTCTTTCACATGTTCCGTGGCTGTAGGCATTGCACAAACACAGACGACCACGTTAAAGACGACTCTGCCAACAACGACCGTGCCTACACCCTTCACAGAGGCTAGATTGATGTGGTCCCCTGCTGCGGCCAGAGTGGAAAGGCTCCTCTACAGCGACACCAGACCACTTTGCTAGGCGATATGAAACTCTTTCTGCATACGAGTCGTCCAGCTCAGGTCGGCTGAGGGAATTACACGACTCGCAGCGCTGGAAGTAGACTCGAGCGTTGTATCGTCCCCCAGGGTAATGTCGTATAGTAATGGCAATTTGCTTGCTTGTCCATCTGGTGGTAGGGCAAGTCCGGTCGGTGCAAGCAAACGTGCCCATAATGCTCGTGTCGTGCTCGTAATTTTTCCCCGCCCCGCACTAGGTGCCATACCCAATAACAACAAGCGTACGCCATATCGGGAGTGACGGAGGTCGCAACTTGAGTCTTGCTAACATCGACGTGCTGTATCTCCGGTTCGTTAACATCGCACATATCCTGTTTCAATGCTCCCGGTGCACTCATCCTTCGTAAACAATCCGTAGCAATCTTCTGGTGGCATTGACGCTCATCAATCCAAAATCGATTCAAGCTGTCGAAGTGATGCATCTTGATCCTCGAGCACTGCTGCAGCCTGAACGAGTTGGTCCGGCGATCTGACTACATGGTTCTCGTCGGGCCAGATTCTTCCAATGCTTTGATGGCTTGGAGTCTCCCTCATCTCCGGATCCATCGAGGCAGCAGTCATTGGGGCTTGAGACGTCGGCTCTGGCATGACGTAGCTTGCCACCGGTGCGCGGAGTGGAGGATCATGCGAAGCTTCGCGACACGCAGGACTCCATCCGCTAGGGCTCGTGGCTACTGGTGAGACCGCGCTTGGGCTCTGGACACGACCATTGAACGCCTGGGTATGTGCATGACGTGGGTGATCCTGGGAGATAGTTGAAGATGGGGAGACCTCGCCCTCTAAGTGATCCCACGTTGGCCCGATGTGCTGCCGCGCGTGCTGAGTTCGTACTGGGCGGGTCATCCGTCCAGGCTCGGTACCGGATGACTCGGCGGGTTTGCTCCTTAGGCCTGAGAGACCTGAGCCGGTGGACGATTGCGACCCTCGTCCATGGCTAGCGTATCCAGAGTCGTGCTGGCTCACGCTCGAAGGGCGTTGGGTTGTGGGAGGGGAATTGCTCTTGGTGTCTGGCGCGGCGTCTCCGTACCGCACTGATGTACCCAAAATTGCTCCCTCGCTGCTTGGTATCTGTGGTCGTTCTGCATCGTCGGAAAGACAGCCAGGTAGCACCTGGTGTATTCTCAAAATACCATAGTCAGAGCCAAGAGTCCAGGGAGCAGACGCCACAAATCAAGTAGGTATCTCGAGTGGTATATGCCGGACCTGTGGGAGGTCTATATGAACGGTTCTTGGGTCTCGCGTTACCAATTGCCACAAACGTGATAGCCGCAGATGCACGAAGTTTTAGATCAAGATGGCAGTCTCACTCGGGGTCGAAGGCCGTCGTCCTTCACGATGCAAGATCGTTATGGCCGATCTGGATCCTTCTGGCCAACCTATGGAATATGCACGAGGCTTCATGTCACCCTTCAAAAAGGGCGTGATCATCGGTGTGTGGGGAGTACAGACTTCACGTGACAGTGCCACGCTTTGTCTTGAGCATCGAGTGTGCATGTAGCGGTTTGCAGCTCTAGACGCAGCACAACGTTCCCCAGTGCTTTGCTCCTCCTCCACGTTCACATTGCGTTTTAGCCCTGAGGCTAGCCCGTCGATCTACCTTCCTACGAACAAGGAAACCCAGATCGCCAGCCGGCTCGCCTCTCTCCGTTCACTTGGTTGTGCTCACCCCACTCTCTCTGATGCCGTAGCTTGCACCTCGTCATACTGACTGTATTGTTTGTACGCTGTGCGCACATCACTCGTGTGCTCGCGGCAACCGACATTGTTACGGTAATGTAAAGCGACTTCGGCCACATTTGACGAGACGTGCAGTGAACACATCCTGCAGGCGTATGCGTGCTAACCCAGGCATCCCTCACAGCGAGGACGCCGTCTCCCGCAGCAGACCGGGTCGGGCTTGTGCAAACAGAAACGAGGATTGTTGCTGGCCGGGGAGATGGTGGTCGCACACGAGACGGGGAGGTGGACTCCACGTCCTGACTGCCAAACGCGCTAGTTAGACCTCACCTCGCGGCCACCACCGTGTCTGAGAGGAATGGAGACAGAAGCCAAAGGTCGTATCGCATCGCGAACACGCCTTGGTCCGCTGTGCTGTATGTGTGTCGAGAGAGAGAAGATCGGGGGCGCGGGCCTTGAGAGTTGTGCCCCGGCAAGTTTTCCTGCTGACACACTGCAGAGTTATCAGCAGTAGTGTGCTGAGGACCGAATGACGACACACTTTTCCCCCCTGGGCCGCTATATCGGGGGGCTGACGGTTCGGTGGTTGACAAGCCATGGCAGACGACGGTACTTGCAAGCTTGGTGGACGGCAGCTAATGTGGTCGCAGAGTGTCACTTGCCGGGTGCACAAGCAGGATCATGATTTTAGTGTAGTTCTGAAACGGCTGAGTATCCCATCGTACGATCAGGATGTATTTTCGGCGTCACGAATTACGTAGCTGTGGACCGTACGTTCCGCTCACCGCGAGCTTCGGACGTCTCGGACACGCTTACCCCACATTACCTACTGCGATATCTCCGTGGGGGGCGGCTGGATTTCTATTAGAATGCCCGTACTGCTCGCGTTCTGAAGGTTGTTGGGCTGCCGGATCACCTATCAAAACGACACGAGTAAAGAATGAGCACTCGTCTTAGGTTTTACAATCGCTCTTCTATTATCAGACGTGTATCGAACTGCAAGATGTCTACGGAAGCACGTAAGCCAGATCCACTATCTCTGATGAGAATATTGCACTGACTCGCTGCTCATGGTAGACCGCCCAATTTTCCCATTCGCCCGCGCGGCAGGCGCTGAACCGCCGGCCGAACTTGCCAAACTCCGTGCCTCCAACCCTGTCTCTCGGGTTGAGCTTTGGGATGGCAGTCATCCATGGCTGGTGACAAAGCATAATGATGTTTGCAGTGTACTGACCGATACGCGACTGTCGAAGGTAAGGCTTGATACACTTTCTATAACGGCACCGAGTGAATCCAAGGGTAATAACGATCTTTCTAGCAACGCCAACGCGAGGGCTTCCCTGAGATGAGTGCTGGTGGTAAGGCAGCAGCGAAGAACAGACCTACCTTTGTCGACATGGACCCTCCTGATCATATGCGGCAGAGGTAATAATCCTATTCCTCAGAAGCCAAGATACATACAACGAACTGATGGGCCGCCCTGACAGAAATATGGTTGCTCAAGCCTTCGCCAAGGAGCACATCGAGAGCAAGCGGCCCGAGATCCAGGCGACTGTTAACCGTTGCCTCGATGAAATGATTAAGGGCGGATGTAAGGAGCCCGTGGATCTCGTCGAAAAGTTTGCACTGCCGGTACCCTCAGAGGTATGTTACTGCCTTCAGGAGATTCATCGAAGCACATTCTGATGAGTTGCTTGTGTAGAGCATCTATAGCATTCTGGGAGTGCCTTTTGAGGATGTCGAATACCTCAATAGTATGAACGCTGTCCGAACGAATGGAAGCTCGACAGCCGCAGCTGCTGCCAATGCGAATAAGTAATGGTTGAGCCATCCTCTTGCAAGAATACCGGCTGACGGATCAGTGATCTGCTGGAATATCTGGGAAAGCTTGTGGACAGAAGAACCGAGAAACCTGAAAATGACCTGATCAGTAAGCTCGTCGTTGAACAGGTATGTTGAAACGAAGTTAACAGCACGCACTCGGCTCACGATGCCAGCTCAAACCGACCAACATCGACAGGCTTGATGCTGTTCAGATCTCCTTCCTCTTGCTCGTAGCCGGCAATGCTACTATGGTAAACATGATTGCCTTGGTAAGCATCGCTGTCATAAAAGTTTTTTTGATGGTTTGTGCACGGGCTTATGCCAGGCGTAGGGTGTCGTTACACTGCTTGAGCATCCAAGCCAGCTAGAGGACCTAATTCGCGACCCATCTCTATCGAAGCCGTTCGTTGAAGAACTCTGTCGCTACCACACGGCCTCAGCTCTTGCCACCCGTCGCGTCGCAAAGGAGGATATCACCCTACGAGGCCAGGTACGCGTATATCCACACCACGCTCCTTCCTAATCATTCATGGATCTGTGGTTCCCTGCTAATACTTGACACTCCTACGCTAGGTAATGAAAGCTGGCGAGGGAATCATCGCTTCCAATCAAGCCTGCAACCGAGACGAGGAAGTCTTTCCCGATCCTGACAAATTCGACCTGCATCGGAAACGAGGATCCGAAGAGGCACTCGGATACGGCTGGGGTGAGCACCGCTGCATTGCGGAATGGCTCGCACGCGCCGAACTTGAGACCGTCTTTTGTGAGTACAGTCTGCTTCTGTTCCTGACGAGACATGGACTGCGCGCTAAACGTGTCCGTTGCAGCGACTTTGTTCAAGAAACTCCCAAATCTTAAGCTCGGGATTCCGCATTCTGAGGTTGCATATACTGAGCCGACGAGGGATGTCGGTATCACTAAGCTTCCGGTGGTATGGTAGGTCGCAAATTGGTATCCACCGGCTTGTTCGTTTCTGGAGTGAGACCAAGGCCTGTAAGGAACTGTTTTGAGCGGGAACGGAGGGCTAGCCTGTGCGAATGGATTGATCTGTTCAGGCTACGAAATCTTCTATGGAGACTTGAGAGCCGTCCTATCGTTATCACGACATTCACTCTCCGCTGCCTTGTCTCAGTTCTCAGCCTGTCACCATTTAGTAGTCTCTTGGGGTTCCTTGCGTAGCCCCATCAGGAAGCTCGCGACCTGATCGGCGGGCGGTCTGCTTAGGAAACTGCACAACCGCTCGCACTACCTTGATATCCGGCTTCCATCGTTCCTTTGGCCCATCTGCCGGTCTTCCGGTACTATGATATATACTTCATTGTATTGTATCCTTACATTATATCACGAAGGAACCGTTGTCGTTCCGTTGCTATCTTAGCGTTTTGCGGAAAATCCATGGGTTTGACGACGATTCCATTGAACGATTCCTTTGCCTTAACCATCGAACATTTTCACCATACTCGGCCAGTCTGTAGAGCGCATCAAGATGAAGGAAATGGCACTTTTGCGACTGACTTCACCTTGTTGTTAAGATATTGATGGCGAAAGATGACCAAGATCGCGCGCCCGATGTTTTGAAGTTCCTAAGGGTCTCCGTGCTTGGCATGTGGTTGGATCAAACCGTGGGGTTTGGGTCACGAGGTTCGCGCACCGCAACAATACAGTCAGAATCCGAGTCGCTAGATAGATTCTTTGGCTCTTCTTTTCTATCTTTCTTGAGTGGTTCCTCGATTGGACGCTTGCGTGGCCGTCCGCGCGGGGCTTTTAGTAGATGACTCCGCTTTAGCTGCCTTCGCTATCTCGAGCACTTCTTCCGTGCCAAACACGAACCTTCCCTTTAATGCGACTCGCTTGCCGTTTTTGTGACTCGTTCGCATATTAAGAAGCTTCTCCTGTTCTTCTACCTACTTGCGCAAAGTAACAAGCTCGTTATGCGTCGATTCGAAAGAGCGAGTTATCCGTTCCGTGTAGCGCTGAATTCAGAGCTAAGTTTGCCTCGCGTAGTTCGGTGCCATCTGGGGGAGAGCTTTCATTAAGCACCGTTACGGGGCTTAGCGGCACCAGACCAGCAGCGCTTAGAATATTGCTCCGCGATATGCGGCCAGAATCGAGTCGTAGAGCGGTTTCGGTCTCCGAAGCTAGCGCACGCTTTAGCGGCGCAAACACGCCAACATCAAGCGGCTGGAGTATATGCGAACAACGAGGCGGCAGGATGAGCAAGTCAATCACATTCTCCATGCAGAAAGCGATTACACTCGCAGTTATGTGGCTGCTATGGCCGTCCATGATTAGTAGTCGCCGTTCTATAGGGTGGTCAGGCCGCGTTAAAGGCTCAAAAACAGTGGTTGGCCACTCGTAACAGTGGCTACCGGACGTCCAGCCGCTATTGCTAGTCGAGAACCTCTAGTCTGGAGGCGTGTGTGCAGGCACCCACGCAGTTTTGGTGTGTTTGGCCTTGAAGATGATCAAGGAAGGCACAGCAACCCTGGTAGCGCTTATACACTCGATTGCGGTTATCCACTCCTGTCGGCCTGCAATAACCTTCTAGCTAGATGCCTCGCGTATATTGACCAATGCTCTTGACTACTGACTTGCTCCGCCTGCAAAGCCAGACTCATTTATGTTGTATACGCGCTCTAGAGGATACTAGTGTTGCGGGAAAAGCTCCGTCACCGCGTCAAACCACCTCTTCACACCCTCGTAACTCGTCGCAGTGAAGCGAGCGCTCTCTATCTAGCGAGTCTAGATGCCTGCGATCTTAGAATGACGAGTCTTGAAGCGGTCAAGCTACTTCTCGCCAAGCGTTCGAGGAGATGGTGGTGGAGTCTTCGATAGTTGCACGCGTCCGCGTCGGATTTGCTCGGCCATTTGCAGAACCAACGCTGGCGACGCAGGGAATCCAGTACGTGTAAGACGTGTAGTCCATCGGACTAATGTCTTTTCTCCCGCGTTTGAGAGGATCTGCTCTGATTCATACGCTATAGCGCGCGATTTCCGTCCAGCCATACGGTTGCTTAGGATTGACTTCGGAACGTGAAATGCAAGCGCAGCCTTGCAGGCCGACGTGTACTCACGGGTTTTGAGGGCTAAGAGACAGTAAGCACGGCCACATCAAATCAATTCGATGCGATGAGTGCTTGGTCCATTGAACGCTACTACCTCAACAGAGCTTTCCTTTCTTTTAGATCCCGATACTTGATGTCGATCTATGTTCGGCCCAGATTGCCAGAGCGACACCGGCAGCAACTGCGTACTGGTCGTATGAGTCTGATGCCAAACTCGACCAGTACGGAACTGTGTCGTCGTCTTCTGTTCCCGCGTCCATGGCCCACCGAAACGGAGTCGTTGCCAAAACATAAGCAATGGCCAAATCGGTAGGGTCCGCAGCATCATGCCGCTGCTTCAATACCTTTTCTGGGTTGTGCGTGAAAAGCATCGCAAGGCACAAGTCAACATGATCCACTGTACTTCGACGAAGGTAACAACTCGCGTCTGCTGTTATGGACAGGCGTATACAGCATTCGGTCGAAGTGAAGCTGCCCTCGGAACCCGAGAAGACTCTCTCCGCCACTTCGGATATAGAAGTCCCATACTCTGAGCCTGATCATAACGATGTATGCGATCCCCTGCCTGCGTATGGCGCCGAATGCTTGCAACTACCCCGTCAATGTCGACGGAGATTGCTGCGTTGTCGGTCTGATCGATGGTGTCATTTTTATATGGAAGATGGGGCCAGTCTCTGTCGACATCTTGCCACCGTCGACGAAGAACGCTAGAAGTGCAAGCCAGCCTAGTGCTCGATGTGCAAGCGCTTGCGAGCTCTTGTAGAGTGTGGCGCTCGAACTCTACGACCTCAGCATAGATCAGCTGGCGCAGCTCCAGCAATAGAAGGCCGAGGGAACCGAGAGGGTCGCATACGGATTCCGGCATCGTACTAGTTGTGCTCTTTGACGGAGGTAGAACGAATTTAGGCAAAACGACTCGATCACCAGGCGTTCGTGCTAGTCGATAGCGCTGGCTGATGCAGCTTGATAGCGTCCGCTGACAGCGACGTTGGATGGCGTTGGCCCTGGGACTCGGGAAGACAAAGGTTATAAGGTGCGCCCTGGAGACGTCCGGCACATTTCATCGTGTTTCATGCTGAGTGACAACCAAGAGGGGCTCGTATCGTGATTGGTGAATATTAGACAGAGCGGCAGAGCGATGCGAGGCGGAGTCTCGGATGTTGGGAGCCACACGACGCGGCACACATACTTAAGATCGAACCAATCGTTCATGCAGCTGATATGCAATACACAACGTGTGGCTCTGCATCTCCCGTCCAACAAGGTGCCTCCCAAATGCATTGGGCCGATGAAGGGGGCACTCGAGTTTGCCGCGCTCGAAACGAGCCTCTTTCCTTCAAGCACAACGTCGGAGTCTCTAGCCACTTTTGACTGAACAATCTGCCCGCGTCGACATGCAAACTCTCAAGAGGGTAAGTGGTGGTGAGGACGGAGTTCCTAGGAAACGAGGACGATATTCGTAACAGCATGATGAAGGTTTTATCTGGCTGAGCTAAGCTGCCCAGTGGACACTGGCTGACACGTAAGAGAGTAAAGCAGAACCTGCTCGCCTTGCGGCGGTACCCAAACGCTGCCTACCATTGCGGCTCGAGCTCGTCTCAGCTATGCTCGAACATACAGATTTCTCGGCACACGAGTTAGTTCAGACGAGCTTGGCGTGCCCTCAGTTCTAGTATGCTATAGCGGAATTCTCATCGCTCTCAGGAAGGATGTTCGTCCAGGAGCGCCCTGACGTCGTTGGAGTGAATGGTTTCTTGCTTCGGCCGGCGCTGGTAGCTGGCTAAACATCCTGGCACGGAGTACAATGGTTGCTCGCCCGTCGAGACAGCCGTTTAATGTGCGAGCTGCTTTGCCAGCCCCCTGCTACCGCCATCGACCTCACCTTTGATGACCGTCGCCGCCGCCGTACTCAGCACGGCGGCCATGTCACGGTTCGGATAAACCGTCTGAATGGGGTCCGCCTGGTGGACGTCGTTGCAGCGTTGGATGGAGAGCTCCCAGAGCATTCGTCTGTGATACCAAGAGTGTCTTTTTGTCGAACCGCCGGCGCTACTATATCTCTTCGGCGCATCAGAGCGAGTGTTGCATCGGCATGTTGAGCGGACCGACACGCATAGCAGCTGCAGCGTGGAAATGCGAGATTTGATGTCGCAGCTCGGAGCGCTGCAGACGTTGGTGGAGAAGTTACAAGCGGAGGTAAGGTCCAGGTCAGTGGTATTGGGCAATGTTGAGGCTGCATAGAGTAGAGAGGAGTGTATGTGGCGCTGGAGCTGCCATCATAACACCTCTCGTTCCAAATTTGGCCTATACTCGTACCATGCTTGGCCATCTTTTATGGAGGATCAACCGGTGCTCATGGGACATTGAACTCCTTGCCCGGCTCCATAAGGTGAGCTTTGCAGATGGATCTTCCCTGCTCTTTCGGGTCACCTCTGAGGACTCAATGGATCGCACTACATCGACCACAAGTCACGGTTCTAGGAGACCAAGTTGTCGCTAAATGTAGCATTATTGTCAAGGATGTAATTTGCATCCCACACACGGCGCAGGAGGTTGCACGCTCTGGTAAACGTCAAGCCTCGACTTCCCCGAGACATTCAGGTACCCAACACCGCCCTTATCGATCCGGAAAATTGCATGGTCGACCAAGGTCATGGTACCGGGGACGAGCATGTGCATATCGACGATAGTCGTTCCACCCGGCGGAACGCTCAAAGTCGATACAAATTGTCCAGGTGGGCTCACGACATCGCCGTCACGATATGCCCGCCTGAAGTTGCTTCCGATAACGTGGAACGCGCTCGTCAAGTTCGGTCCGGCGTTACCGAAGAAGATGCGCACCGTGTCGTTCATGCTGGCTTTTAGAGGTTTCTCTCTTGTCAGGGCCGACTCGCTGCCGTTGAAAACCACGACATTCGGCTCTTCGCGCAGACCATTGGGATACGAAAATTCCACCTCTGACGACCTCCTACCATCATCATCCTTCTCAGGAGGCTCGTGATACCACTCACTTTGCATGACATAGTACTCCTTGTCCACAGGTAGAAGATCGCCCTCAGCTGGCTGGACATACATCAGTCCAAACATCCCATTGGCGATATGGACAGGCACCGGTGCCGCCGCACAATGGTACACAAAGAGCCTCGGGCACAGCAGTTTGAATCTTGCCGTCTTGGTCTGGTTTTCCTCGGTCGTCGTTACTGCTGATCCGCCCCCAGGTCCCAGAAATGCGTGACAGTCGATGTTATGCGGCATGCCACTTTCGTCCTTGTTGGTCAATGTCACCTCCACAACGTCACCCACCCGCGCTCGAATGAAAGGTCCAGGAACCTGGTCATTAAACGTCCACTGTTCGTACTTGTAAGCTCCTATCAACTGTGTTTTCTTGATGGTCGTTGTCAAGTCCACTTTCAGGACCACGGGATAGTCGCGGGTGATCGAAGGGGGTACATTTGGCGCACTAGTAAGGACGGCTTCTTCGACCGGGAGTTTTGCCAGGTCCAAGGATGCGTGTTCGAGCTTCGCGTAGAGGTCCGCCACGTGAGCTTTGCTGCCGTGTGCGACAGGCTTTGAGGGTGTCACTGGAGCTGCATGGGGCACGAGCCGCTTATCGTAGCCGTCAGCGTGAGCGTGAGCGTGAGCGTGAGCGGCGGCATAATGGCTGGTATGGCGTTTGGAATGGTCAGGGTGCGGAGCTTCTGCAAGGGCAGTTCTCTGAGAGGTGAACCACCAGAGGACAGCTGCCCCGGAGACGGCGAGCCCCAGCCCTAGTGAGCGTCTTGATTGTCGTCTCAAGGTAGTTGTCTGAGTGCGCATCGACGATCCTGTTCCGGCCACAGTCAACCTCTGACCTGCATTCCACAACTTGTTCGCCGATTGTCGAAGGTTTGCCATACTGCACTTTGCGCCAGGATGAGATGCACGAACGACGGCAGCTAACTAGTCCAAATACTGAGAGAAAGTGAAGGTCTTATCCCTCGTTGCATCTGGCGGGGTATGATGGTTGCATGATGATTTGCACTTACTGAAATTAGTGTATAGGTGCATCTCCGAGGACGCAACCATGTATTTGCATAGGATAGAGTTCCAAAACCCACAAAATTCGTATGCTGGATATTGTTACCGCCAGACCTTTCGGAAAGCCACCATCTACCAAGGAAGATGCACGCAGTAAGGGCTGATACCTGTCCAGGCGATTGCAATGCCCCGACTGCCAGATGCTCATTGTTACAAATTTTGAGAACTGTGTATGTCTGGATTTGCTTATACTGTTACTGTACTAATTTACCTTGAATCTGAAAAAAGACATCGCCCCAGACCTCTGACCAATAACAAGTGTTTCGTCAGACAGAGCCGAGCATGAGCCTCGATACTCGTATGGTAACCAAAGGAAGTCTTGTCCTTGATAGTGTAGCCACTGGTCGCGAAGTCCGATCAAGGCACAAGCAGGTAGTGGCGTAGAGGCCTTTGAATAAGTGGCGTATGAGCTAA
This sequence comes from Recurvomyces mirabilis, assembly GCF_035927965.1. Lineage (NCBI taxonomy): Eukaryota > Fungi > Ascomycota > Dothideomycetes > Mycosphaerellales > Teratosphaeriaceae > Recurvomyces > Recurvomyces mirabilis. The sequence continues at coordinate 91,812 of NW_027041976.1, read as the reverse complement.
TGTCCAAGACTCTAGTGTTTGTTGTCAGAGAAATGCCATATTCGTCGAAAGCTAACAATGTAACATAACCGCAATCGCGGACCTGGTGGATTTCCTTGCACAACGCTAAGCAGTGGTTGAAACACCAAATTTTCGAATTGCTCCCGAAGGTTCCTCTCGCAGAGTTGGGAGTCAGCGTCAATGGCCTTGGCGAGTGATGGTTTGAGACCAGGTATCATGTCTGCGAGCTGTCTAACGATAGTCGAGAAGAAAAGGCTCGCGTTGCTCCGCTCGCGTTCACCGCGCTTGAAGAAGAAGCTCGCACCTAGAAGACCCTCTTCATCGTGGTTGCCTGACAAAGTACGGGAGATGGTGGACTTGCCAGTGCCAGCCATTCCACACAACCAGAAGATGCACTTGCCCTTCGGGTCTTTAGCCCATTCATCGATCTGTTGGAGAAGCTGCGTTCGCGTCCCTTGAAGACACACTTCAAGCTGTTACTATAACAGGTCTGTACAGGTCTTCATGTCCATGACGATTCCGCTATCGAGCGTATGTAGAGTGTCTCGTTCGAGTACTGCCCGCAACTGACTCGCTGCTCTCTTCCGCCAACCTTCGATCTTTTTGATAGCGGAGACAGAGGCACTTTTCGAACAGCGATAAGTTCCTAAAGCCGGGGGTCTGACACCGCTGTGGCAAACGGGCACGTTGTGCGTTAAGATGGCAATTCGCGGCGTAGACCACACGCTCATGGGTCATGATTTCCGCAATCGTGCACATTAGCCTACTCTGCATCGCCTCACCACTCTGGGTTGAGGTTCGCTGGTTCTCCTGCATTGCCTTTGGATCGATTGTCAACATCAAATATCATCGTGTTTTTGTATGTAGAGGAGCGTGGCCGACATACTTCCAAAGACTCACTGCTGTGCTTCTGAACAATCTCTAGCAGTACCAGGAGTATCTCCATCCGTCGCTCTATACAGAAAACCGCATACTCTGGTATTATAGCATCAAAAACCATAATGACGAGACCGTCTGTTCAACTAGATCCGCAGTCGGGAGTGTTGTATGCTTGTACTTCTAACGCGATGATGAGAAAAGATCGTGTCGTTACATCGGAAACTGTAGCGCTCTTAATTGTTTAGATGGGTACCATCAATACGGACTTCTTACAGTGATCACATGGTGACGAAATAATCTTTGAGTTCAGGCATGACGCTCTGTTCGGGAACAAAGTTGTAACGGAGGTGCAATAGCTACAGAGTGAGTCTAAAGGTAGGTTCTTTGGAACGTCTTGGCTTGGACAAAGACAACGAATTTGCCCGCGCTGGTTACGCCATGATGAAGGTTCACTCAAACCACAGTGATCGAATATGTCGATATCGATCTGATACAGTGTACAGCAAGAACTGGGTGTCGGAGAATAATCAAGAGCCACACCAGAAGCACACTGGGAGAATTGCGCGAAAAGTAGTTTTGAGAGGTGTCATCGTGAACTTCCAGCGCGCGGTAGCGGACTCTTCTCCGTAAGGTGCAGACCGCGGCTGACGATGGCGTGGAGGTCAGGCCAATTAAAGAAGGGGAGAGATTCTAGGACGACCATATACTAAACCATATCGCGAACTAAGCTTTCGGATTAAGACCGGGATAAGAGTATTCCAGGCATGATCGTAAGCCAATTTTACGACCTTACGTCATTGTTTCCGTAGACGCTGTCTAAAAAAGAAGCTGGTGCCTGCCGATCCTGAACAGAGAGGTTCACCGCAAGCTCGTCACGAAGACTTCGCGCCCATCATTTGTCATACCTCAGGCCGCACAGCGATGTCTACCAGAAGGCAAGCCTGGAATGGACATCGTATTGCTCTCACTCCATGAGAATTCCGCACTCGTGTGAAGGGCCTAATATCTGATGCTTCGTGCACGCTCAATTGCAGCAATCTGACGTCGTCAAGGGCAGATTGTGTAGAATATGCTTCGACGTTTACTGTCGCAAACACCCTTCTCTGCGCCAAACAGCTTTCTACCCATACCATTGCGCGCACTCCACTGACGGAAGCCTTAAATGGAGACCACCTTCATATTGATTCATGGTGCGATTGACACATTTACACTTGTAAGAAGTATGTGCTGACTGACCTTTTGGCAGACCTCACCCCCGCAGCCCGCATCCTCTACTCTTCAGACTCCGTAATCGATATTCTCGGCTATACTCCAGATGAGGTTGTGAATAGGTCTTGCTGGGATTTTTTCCCAGCCGAACAGCTTCCGTACGCGCGGAAGTTTCACCAGAATAGAGTGTCAATGGACAAGGCAGCTGTACTCGCATATTGCAAAGTCATGGACAAGTTCGAGTAGTGGGTGGGATACGAATGTTGTTTCACGATTGCCTACGATGTCGTAGTTGTCAGTATAAGTATATACAGAAGAGGAAGGAGCACTCGGAGTGAGTACCAACATGAGTCCGGCAAGCGGTACACACTGACAATGCGCCGAGGGCGAGCTATGGAAGCATCGATGGTACGACGCATGTTGTCTTCGTCGCAACGAGATCCACGATATTACATGATGTCGCATCTCTCAGCAAAGTTTGCGCAGCCGGCCCAGTCCCAGCAGCATGAGCCGCGTGCGGTGCTCTTGCTCAACAGGTTTACGCGGACATCAACTATCATGTATGCAACTAGCGGACTTGAGGATGTGATTGGCATTCCAGTCAAGGCGATGCGCGGACGAAGTTTCTACTTGAGACTATTCCGTGGAGCGCAGTCGAATTCGTCAACCCCCCTCAGTACTCTCTTCCTCGGCGGCGGCAAGTTCTTGATAGACCATTTCATCGGTCCACACACTGGGTTTGGCTTTGAGCTTGGTACAATATCTTACTTGTAGGGTACCAGAGCTGCGACCCGGGAAGAAATCGGCGATTTGTTTCCACGTGAGATGCGTCATCTCTTTGAGCTCGACGAGGAGCGCGTCATCTTTGGGAGTAAACTTTAGCTTCGAGGCCTTCTGCGGGGCGGTTGGACCAGGCGTGCCTGGCTGCACGACTACACTTGGAGGGCCATCCTCTTCGGCGGACGAAGACTCCTCGCCATACCGTGTGCGCTGCGCTTTCCGGGCGCGCTGCATGTAGGGCAAACTATGGTGGTGATACTGTGATTGTGAAGGTAAGGTGTGAAACACCCGTCCTGGTTTCGTATGCTGCGAAAGCGGACACTGAGATCGTACTTGATGGGAAAGAGCACCAGGTTGCACTTGCAAATAGTGAGAAAGTGGTGTGAGCTCGGCAAAAATTGGAGTACCAGCACTGCCAACATCAGCCCGAAGTTTTTGCGGACGACGATAGTCGTACGCAAAGTCCTCGTGATGGCTCCGCCTGCGCGACGGTTGCAACGTCTGCTCGCACCGGCGCATACCTAGACTCTTACAGCCGCTCCAATAGAGCGAAGAAGACACTTGCACCGACTGTATCTGCATCTGAGGTGACAGAATATGATCTTGATTCAGTTCATGGAACAGCTCCGATGCAAAACTTTGCGACAGCAGCAACGACGTAATGGTCTGTTGATAGTAGCCTTGGGGTTGTAGTTGCGCCTGCGCCAGAATGTGAGGGTTCGGGGATTGAAAGTCCTGTGTGAGCAGCCGCTGATACTCGTCACTGGTCGTCTCCGTGGCCATAGTCTCATGGTCTTGAGCTCCATGGTCGAAAGTGTAAGCTTGATTCGGTTGCTGGGTCGGTAAGAGTGGAGGTGGCACCCATGCCGTAGCCACCGGACTCGTCCTGTAAACGACCTTGTCAGTAACAGCGGTGACCTCAGTAGACGGCTGAGCTTATCTTGCTACCACGCTCAGCGCGGTTGATACCCTCTTCCGACACCGTGTGGCCTCCGGGCTGCAGAATACCGCTTTTGCCAAACTGGTTGCCGACGAGGTTGTTCACATCGCCTTGCAGAGTGTCGACTTGCTCCACGCGGATGATCTTGGTCTTGTCGAGAGTGTCTATGGGACAAGTCAGCACTCAACAACAGATTAAGGTGTGAGTCACCTACCCTTTATCGCATAGCTCGCCTTATTGTCCTTCGTAAACGATTTCAAGTACATATCCTCGATCGATGGCGTCCAGTTCACGTACTGGTCGTGGTAACCCTCAGAACCCCACTCAGAGTACGACTTGCCCTTCTTCTGGTCTGCAGGAGGCTTGTCGAACGTTTGCTTCTTCTGCTCCTCAGTCATGGCATCCCACTTCTGGCTACCGTCGGCTGCGCCCTCCTGGGCTTGATCTGCGGCGCCTTGAGCGGTCTGGCGCAACGTTCTGGCCATTTCGGTTATGTTTATCATGATCTGCTACGTAGCGTTCACATGTTGAAGTTCAACTTGCGGGAACACGTCCATCTCCATTCACAATGAGCGAGATAGGGAAATCTTTATGGGTATGGAGAAGGAGGAAGTGATTTGTAATTGCTTACCTTTCAATCGATATGTAACAGGGAAACGCGCCAAGTCGGACAGCTCAAAATGTTAATATAGAGTTTGTGCGGAGTGCAGAATATACCCCGGAGTGGGCGAGAAGATCACGTGGGTCGAGGCATGTCACTGCGAGGTTGATGGCGTGCCTGATGACACTCCCTGCACAGTATCCACTGAAGCTTGCCGTCCCAACCTTGTATGGGAAAGAATACGGTTGGCCATGCGGCACAACGCTTGTGCTGTCTGACTGTCATCATCTCCCCACGGGCTTCTCGGCCTGAGAGTTCGAGACTGCGTCTGGGGTACTGCGTCATTCCGAAAGTTTATCAAATGTCAGTCGTTGTTCAATACGACAACGACCTTGTTCTTACTTGGGTAGTTAGCAACGGCCCTTGTTCAAGATGCGGCGAATGGTCGGACTTGGCAAGGACGAGGAAAGATCCCGCTCCCGTCTAAGCTTTCAGTTTTCCCCCTACGAGCGTGCTGTTGGACGCGGACACTTTCCTATACCCATGCCTCGATTCTGCAGCACAAGAACTCTAACTGTCACGACGGGCGTTCGACCATCGAAGAACATTGCGTCCAATATGCAGCGATAGGTTGTTGCGAGGGCTTGCAGCAGCTCACGAGAATGGAAAGACCAGATCGAGATATGGAGAGGCACATGATATACCTCCTTGGGCAGGTAGGATGATGCACGGTAACAACACTGACATCAGAAAGAAGCAGGCCTCTCCGGAAAGAAGGCAAAGGCAGGGCGAGCGGCGCGAAACACAATTCTGCCGTTGTCTTCCATCAGGTAGTCTGGACGATCTCGCTTGGACCCTGTCCTTGGGCCAGCGTTAGCTGATATGTATTCCGAGGGCGCTGCTCCAGCGGTCCCGATTACTTATACTCGATGAAGCCACGGCGTCTGTCGATCATGCCACGGATGCATTAGTGCAATTGAGGCTACGATCGAGCCTGGCGGCGGAAGTAAGTGTACTGACCATTGCCCACGGCATCAAACTAATTACCAATTACGATCGCGTGGTCGTTTTGGACAAAGGCAGGGTTGTTGAACAGGGCACTACCACCGAGCTAATCGAAGAGGCTTAGACGCTTCTTTTCGTCTTCTATGCGAGAGGCAAGTTTCGAATGCCTCGTTCATGCCAGTTGCGCTCCAATCCTTGCATGTCTTTAGTGTCGTTGACTCCATCGTAAAGGCGACGAGAAAGTGGCCGCCATGCGCTGAAGTACTTGTGCCAATATTTCGATATCATGGTCGAGACATGCAGTGTCTGAAACACCAGCGAAGCCGCTTGGCGCGCAGATGAACTGTAAATGGTCCAATACAACGAATAGTTGGGTGAGCCATCATCATCTTCCTGAATTTAATGAATCAGAGCTGCAAGGTGTTGCATGCTGTACCACAATCGCAGGGATTCCTAGGTCCGAGCTGAGGAAAACATCGTCCATTCGGGAAGTCGGTATGTACCCGCGCTTGGCAAAGATGGCGACTGATCGACTGTCCGAAATCTGCGTGAGGCTCGTATCCTTCTGGACCTTTACTCCGGTCTCTGACGCCGTCTCTGCTCTCAGCTCGACTTCGACGCTCCTCTCAATCATCATAAAACACAGGACTCCGAAGGCCATGATCAAGGACAATGTTGGCCAGCCAAGTTATAGAGAGGTCGTTGCGGGCCCGCAAGCTCCCGAGAGCGTGATGGATCGAAAGAGCAAAGGCAATTCTGATTGAGTCCGGAGCACGATTGACACTAAGCAATTGCCGTGATTCGAACAAATCTTACCCGAAAGACCAGCTATGAATACTTCGATCACTTATTCCCGACTGTCCCGGATCGCTCGCCTACATACACCCCGGTAACGATTCCCCGAGAGGCTTGCCCTGGCTGTACTCCGCCAAACTTTCATTCATGCCAACGAGTCCCCAGGCAAAGATTGCCTGGTCTTTGATGGCGTTCATAAGGTCCGTCCTATCTGGACCACTGGCATGCGTAGGTGCTATTTTGTTGTGCGGCCGGTGACCAAGTGCCGGCGCGAAGCCGGAACCGAAGCCGGCGTACGGTCGCGAATCTAATAATGGCAGTATCGCCTCTCCGGCCCATGGTGCGGCGAAGAGGCCATTCTCGTAGACCGGATTCGAAGTCCGATGCGTCGGATGCGGGATCAATGGTCGTGCTCTCCGTAAACATACCACAAGACCGTCCGAAGTAGATGAGATTACTGCTTCAAGCTCGACCGCCTCGGCCTGTGCTCTTTGCGGTGATGCACGATCCCGCTCCGGCGATACTGCTAAAGAAGAGGATGACAATTCCGCTGCTCGCGATTGGTCAAACCTCGCCTCGTACTTATCTGCTTCACGCGTGTTGTCCCCGGGAGATGTCCTCGACTTGAGGTTCGATTCTTCATCCATAGCAATCATTTCTATCCTGTCGCTCGAGCTCGGCCGCGCCGTGTGCGACCCTATCCACTGCTCTCTATGCAGCTCCGCACCGCCGCGACTCTGCGCGCTGGCCTCTTTATGATCTTCGCTCATATCCGTCGTTGTCTCCTCATCGCCGTCGTCGGTAAGATCTGTCGAAGATTGGGGATGGCTTGGACGTGGATCGCGAAACCAGAATCGCAGGTAGGCTATCGAGTCGTTGTACTTCGCGTTCTCTAAACACGTGACCGCATCGTAGAGGCAGTTCTCCGCGATGCAACAGTAGAAACTTCGTCCGCGCATCGCCTCGGCTGGAATGCCAATCACATCCTCAAGCCCGCCAGTAGCATACATAATAGTCGATGTCCGCGTGAACCTGTTAAGCAGGAGCACCGCACGTGGCTCATGCTGCTGGGATTCGGCCGGCTGCGCAAACTTTGTTGAGAGATGCGATAACATGTGATATCGCGGATCTCGTTGCGACGAAGACAACATGCGTCGTACCATCGATGCTTCCATAGCTCGCCCTCGACGCATTGTCAGCGTGTACCGCTTGCCGGGTTCAAATTGGTTCTCACTCTGAGTGCTCCTCCCTCTTTTGTATATACTCGTACAGACAACTACGACATCGTAAACAATCGTGAAACAACATTCGCATCCTACCCACTCTCCGAGCTTGTCCATGACTGTGCAATATGCGAGTACAGCTGCCTTGTCCATTGACACTCTATTCTGGTGAAACTTCCGCGCGTACGGAAGCTGTTCGGCTGGGAAAAAATCCCAGCAAGACCTATTCACAACCTCATCTGGAGTATAGCCGAGAATATCGATTACGGAGTCTGAAGAGTAGAGGATGCGGGCTGCGGGAGTGAGGTCTGCCAAAAGGACATTCCATTTCCCCACCTACATCGCAATGCAGGGTGAGTGCTTACCGAGAGTCGATATACATCGTCGCTTGCGCCTGCAGGGACTTTGTCGACGTGGTAGACGTCAGATGCAAGTCGAAGACAAGGCACCCTGAGGTTCGATTTGTAGGCCTTCAAGATTGATTTTGCACGTACGTTGCTAATGAACGGAGCAGTTCCCGTGCTGGGTTGAAATGGAATGGCCTGGTGTATCTGACAAAGATCTCCCAATGGCTAGATATTGCGAATCAGAAGCAGCGTATATCGGTGCGTGCATGGACACAGGTGAAGGGAGGCGAGCTTACACGATAAAATCGTGAGTTTAGAGTGGTCGGACTCTGGCATTTCCGGCATTTCCTAGGTCGACCACGCCGGCGGTACAGTGAATTGCAGGAAGGAGAGTGAGAACCGAGGGAAGAGAAGCGAGGAAGATACCAAAGAGATCATCGGGTGGCTCGTGATAGCGTCTTGCCGCCTGTTGTCTCCAAGTTCTCCCGCAGCATTCGGAAAAGATCTCTGTGTGCTCTATGGGAATGTTATCAATCGTAAGTTGGTCTCTCTCGGCCGAGACGAACGAGACGCCCGGCTCACTTGTGTCCGTGCGAGTGGGAGCTCCATGTGGCAGATCCATCTGTGCACTTCTAGGCAGATAGTATCGGCTGTAATCAACCACGGTCGCGGGATCGTTGCGGTCGCTGCCTGGGCTATGTCATCAGCGTCATCACCAGGAGACACCATCGTCTATATACTCGAGCTCCTGCAGGGACTTTCCCTCCAACATGTCGTATTACCTTTCTTGACATGCGTACAGCATGCAGTAGTAGTGTGACAAGCTTCACGTACAGCCGGGATGGGTCATTGCACAGCATTTGACTAGGTGACAACACTCGACTACTGGTCCCAGTGCCCCCATGAACCTCATTCATTTGCTCAGGGCAGAACCCACTTTTCGGCTGCATCTGACTTGCAGTACCTCCTCCAAGAAGGAACGCCATGGTTCATCAAGCAAGAGATGAGCAAGCATCCTGATCCACTACCATCGGACGTTGGATTGCAGTGCTTCACGATGGCCATTGGAAATACAGAGCAAGGCAGAGCTTCAAGTGTTGTTTTTCCGACTCTCGGTGTTCAGCAAATACAAGAGCTTTCCGACGCCTACTTCAACACATTCAATGTTCTATATCCAGTACTCAATCGAGAGGCATTCATGAACGGCACTGTGGCGAGATTCTTGCGAGACGGCTACGGAGACGGCGATTCCGGCAGCGTTCTGGCTCTTCTAGTCTTCGCGCTGGGTGCGGTGGCGGTCGATGGCGTGTTCGAGAGACCTATCAGCGTCGTCAACGGTCAACCAAGTGGCTTCCGCGGCGGCACTGTTGATCACCCACCGGGACTCGCTCTATTCAACGAAGCCAGAAGAAGACTTGGCTTCATCTGGACGCAATGCACCTTGGAGAGTGTCCAACTCAATTTACTACAAGCTACCTACTACGAAGCGACATCTCGGCATCTAGACTTCTGGCGCTGCACAGTCGCCGCTTCGATGGCGTGCCAAGTCTTGATTCGTTGCGAGCCAATCGACTGGTCATCTGCTACAGGCGACCTTGTGAAACGTGCATATTGGACTTGCGTCCTCAGCGAAGATCTATACCACCTAGATCTCGACTTCCCGCAAACCGGCATACACACCATGGAGGACGAAATACCCCTACCATACTTCCACGAAGCACAAGAGCAACACCAAGGCAGCAGTGTCGCAGGAGGTTCCGCCCAGGCCAACCAAGAGCGCAGTCATTTCCAGTACCACTTCCTCGCCGTGATTGCGCTACGACGCCTCATCGCACGCATCCACAACGTGACACATGAATGTGAGCGTGCCATGCAGGCCGAGCCATTGCGCTGGATCTCTTCTTGCGCAACTGGGCGGTAAAGGCCGACGATCACGGCGCTGGAGCACTCTCGATTGCGCCTGAGGAAGTCAGTCAGTCAGTGATACTGCGAGAACCATACGGATAGGCGCAGGAGCGCTCGACCTGGTCATGATCATCTCGTGGCCAGAGTGATGATCAGTGAAAAAGCGCCGTCGGGTCGTGTGACCAGCGTGGATAGATCAAAAGTAGTAGACAGAATGAAACTAACTATCACACATTGCCGCCATCATAATATCGTGTACATATATTGTATCGTGAGGACTTTGTCGTTATCATGCGAGAGGAGTCGCAAAGAAATCGTCGCATCGTGCACTAGCGGCAAAAGCTAATCTGTCGGCTGTATCCGCATCATGCATGTCAGGACTATTCAACTATGCTCATGCACATCGTCCTATTCAAAACCTATCACTGCATCTCTTTCGAGAGGCTCGGACAGATCTTCTCTCTCAGCCTAAGCTTTCCCTCGAAAGTCTTATCGGGGATATGTTGGAAGAGGACCCGCATCAGCGCCCCGACATCACCCACATGAAGGGAGTCGAATTTCAATTTGAGCTCAGCCGCCTCCTTTCTGTCATTCTTATTCACGCGGTTTGCGCAACGCTGGCCATCCTTGCTCTTGCAGTTGTGAATGCAGGTGGCCCCAGCACCATCTGGTGTATAATCGATTATCCTCGGAAAGCTATCCATTTGGTTTGTATCGAGAACACCCCAGATAGATTTCGCGAATGACAAGGTCCTCTGGAAGCTCTCGCATCCTAGTTGATGTACAGACCACTACTCTGCAGCTGCAATATTAGCATGGAACCGATTACAATACGATGGATCTGCTCCAAAGCTCATTGTGTGTGGTGAGCCAATTAAAGCTTGTCGCGGACCCCGGCGAAGCACATAAACGATCCGACGATGCACCATTTAGCCAAAAACATGTAAAAAGTGAACAATGAAATCTAGTGGACGGACTGGGCCTGAGTTCATCCGTAGAGGATATCTCGAGTGATCACCATCTGTTCCTCTGTGTAGTACCCCGCCCGCAGACTTACCGGTGAAGCGCACGACCAATCAATGTGAGAGCTTCGCAAGAGCACAGCAATTGAGATCAGGCAACGGCTTTGTGTCGTACTTGCAGTAAAGTCCACAACATCAGCTCGTTCGTCGTGTATTGTACACCACACAGGAAGTCCTCACCTCCGAGACCCGCGACTGACACATATCAACGTGCTGGACAGTGCTACTTGTGAAAGCATGTCTGAGGAGAAGCATATTCTGGATACAGATGAAAGGAAAACATGTAACACTCTTGGTGATATCGGTGAAGAAATCAAGAGATTGCAAGAAGATCAGGCTCAGCTTGTGAGACAGTCCAAGGATCTCTCTCTCGCTTTGCACACACTCGTTGATCTTGTAAGGCATCAAAACGCTATCCTTACCGACATAGTCAAGCAATCTATTGCGGGTGGTTCTACCGGACCTTACAAAGTATCTACGGCAAGATTCGAGGAGTTAGCTACAGCAGGACCTTCAGCGATGGAAGCAACGTCGTATCCTCAATATAACGCCGGTCTTCGACTTACGAACACTTCAGAGATTCTGGAAATGATTCTCCTCGAGCTCCCTAGCAATGATGTATTGTTGGCTCAACGTATCTGCAGGCGGTTCCGCTTAGTCATTGCAGGATCATTGACTCTTCAACACCGGCTGTTTCTTACTCCTCTGCCCACTGCTTCACCCGGGGAATCTACCACTCTCAATCCTATGATAACGAAAGAGCAGGTTCTCGCCTATCTACCTCTGTACTTCGACGACAAGAGCATGGCTTTGAGCTATTTCCCGCGAGGCGACCGCAAACGGATCTACTGCACGTTGGCCACGGTGAGAGAGAACAAGACACGCGGGCAGAAGTTGGTATTTTTACAATTGACGAACATCTCCATTCTACCGATACCGTTCGATTACTGCGAGGTACAAAGACAACCTCTTGGTGCTGGCTCCTGGAGAAGAATGTGTTTAACACAACCGCCCTGCCGAATTGAATGGCCTCTCACGATTACTGAAGCCAACAAAGAGCACCGGTACTCTGGTACGGTTGCAACTGAATGTACTATGGACGCTTTTCTGGATGCTTTTGCCACTGCACTGGTAATAGACGAAGGGGAGCACGAACGGCCTAGGCGTGGGTATTCCTAAGCTCATAAAAGACGACATATGAGACCATGGTGTAGTAATACTGCGGTCGATCAGATTTTCGCACCGAGCAAAGCTTGGCGAAATCATGTCGTGTTCAGTCGAAGCCTCCACTGTAGTATATCGAGGTGTCCTTTGGTACCAGTCGCTGCTTTGCCAGGCTCACAGCAGATCAAAAGTCGCATATACGTCGACGATACGTATTCTTCTTGGAAGATCCAGACCCTATTCCACCAACGATCTGACGAATTGTGCCGAAGCAGTGAAATTAATATTTGGCCATAGGGGCGCATCTGAGGACTGCTTCAGCTGCGGGAAGTCCTCTTCGCTCCGCATCTTGACGAACCTTCCTTCCAGCAAATTCTGCAGGTTCAAGATGTCTGCTTGCGATCCCATAATCACAGCTAGCAGGCCTACAGGTAACGCACTATTGCGGTGAACGAGATCCATCAAGTCTTCCTCTCTCCATAGTCGACCTTCGAGATACACTCTTGATCGATCCAGACCCAAGACGTTTGCATACACTGCGTGTAGCGAATGACCTTTAGGATTACTTACTCGCGCACATAATTATGCCGAAGATCTTTGCCTTTAGCATCTACAACGCGATCGCCATATAGATAATCCTACAGTGACCGATACCAGAGCGACCCCTTGTGTGCTTTGTTACTGGTAGATGCCTACTATCGCATCAAACGTACGGGGCAAGTTTTGCCATTAGTAGTCAAGCTAGCGCTGGCAGAACTTGCCCTGTGCGTTTGACGTAATAGTAGGCAACTACCATTCGCAAAGCGCAAGTGCACCTCTCTTTACGCAACAAAATCCTTGATCTTCGTCTTACATGCGTTGTCATTGGAACAATTGATCACGAAACCACTGCCTTGACTGACACAAGGGATGCTTTAAGACTCCGCTCGCATTTTGGCTTCTCCTGAACGTATGCGTTGAGCTTAAGATGTTGCAAGATTCGCCTTCAGACCGGCCACTGATCGCGTCGAAGCAAGATCTCACAGATCTCTGCGAGGTTGAAGACATTGAGACAGGATCTGTTTTACGCACGACGTTCTCGTTCGTCGATACCTACAATAGCGCCTGGTTCGGCCAGGTCTCCGGAGTTCGAAAGTATGACTTGACAGTGGAGGACTTGAGAGAGAGCCTTCGTCGGATATCCAACGAAGTCATCTATCCGGATATGACAGCTGGCTTGACAATTGTTGCGGACGATAATGATATGAAGCGATACTACATCAAACGGCCCAAGCTCCTTTGCCTCGACGATCTGGAGGAAACTAAACTGCTCCCAAGGATGCTTATCGAAGAAGCTCAAGTGTTGGAGATCCTCAAGCCTTACGGGCACAGAAGTTTGGTGCGATATCATGGATGCATATCGAAACAGGACCGGATTGCTGGTATCGCTTTGCAGAGATACGATATCATATTGCAATATAGATTCGACGATGACCCGCGAGCACTTGACGTTACTGCTTGCATGAATGGTATTAGAGCGGGAATTGAACAACTCCATTCTCTGGGACTTGCGCTCCCGGCCCACCTTCGCAGTCGACCGCACGCAAGACGTTCAAACATATTCTCGCCTTGAGGAGCCGCCCTGGCGAAATCACGTTCAGCATATCGAGCCCTTGCAACCAGCCGTCAACAGACCCTACGTCTATCAACTAGAACCGAGCCTACCTGCCTTCTCTCAGCACGCTGACACGTGAGCAATAGATCCCGGCGCTGGTATAGCATCGATGATCGCAACGTCGCACGACCAGATGTTCAGTTCGTCCCAGCTACTATCTAGCGCTATAGGCAATTCCGCCCTTGGAGAGACCGTGCAGACCCCTGATGCCACGTTCTCAACGGTCAGGTTCGCGCCGGCCGCGGCATCAGTGAGTAATAGCCGTGTGCCCTTGGCGGAATCTGTAATAGCAGCATGTCTACCACCGCCGCAGATTGCGTGCATTCCTCCACAAAGTAGCGTCGCCGAGCTGCTGGGCCACGCGGAAATGCCCTGCGGCGTTACCACCACATCCGTCGGACCCAGTACCCGGTCTCGCACCGAAGACACGGAATCGATCCCTGTAGACGATATGGACGACAATCCTGGGACGTCGTCCGATAATGGAGTGGCTGCTCGCGAATCATCGACAGGACAGCCTTCTGCACGCTTTACAAGCTGGTCGAGCCCACCGACGTGCGTTGAACCCCATAGACATTCTGTTGGACTATCACCCTCGACCTCGATCCCAGTGGCCAATTCCGACGGCAGTGACGGCGACGGCCCCTGGCGACCACACCCGTATGTTGCTGACCTATCGCGTCAAGCCGCTTCCCTTTACAAGGCCAGCTCGCTGTGTCCACAATCTGGACCAGACAGTAATGCTCGAGCCGCTGGAACTTGGCCGTCTGGGTGTGCGGTGTCGATCTCAGCGTTCATCACTGGTCCAATGTCCCATCTGCAGCCTCGCTGCGGCGCGCTCTTATCCAACGAGCGCCAATCCGGGCACAGACTTGCCACTTTCGCCATCTCATTTATGCATCATCCTGGCAAGCTCGACGTCTCGTGTCCCGAGTCGTCTGCTCTTGAGTGCTGCCTGGACGCTAGGCTCTCATGCACGCATGCGCATGACTTTGCACCGACGCTGCTAGCGCCTCAACGGACTGTGGGTGCGACCGGATATGGCAATGAGCGCGTTAGGGAATGTTGCGACTCGGTTCTCCCTCGAAAGGAAAGTCTGAAACCGGCAGGCAAGTCCGCGCTCACTGTGATGCGGCTATATAGCGTACTGTGTCCGCCGACCCATTCTATCTACGATTCTTCAGTGCCCGACAGTGCCCCACCTCCCAGAGCAGTCTGTAGACGGATAGCTCGAACCCCTCGACTAGGGCAATGGCCTCTTCAGTGTCGCTAGATAGGATGGTCTTCTATCCTGGCCCACCTTCGCAGTCGACCGCCCGCAAGTCGTTCGAACATTTCGCCGCCTCGAGAAGTCACCCGGGCGAAGCCGTGTTCAGCATCTCGAGCGCTTGCCACCAGCCGCCAGCGGATCGTACGTCCATCGGTGAGATTCGAACCTACCCGCCCTTATTCAGCACGCTGACGAGTGAACAATAGATCCCGGCGCCGGCATGGACACCGGTTCTCGTACAGCCTCGATAATCGCACCGTCACACAGCCAGGAGCTCCATCCGTCCCAGCTCCTATCTAGGGCTGCAGGCAATTCCCCCGTTAGGGAGGCCATGCAGACCCCTGATGCCACGTTCTCGACCGCCAGTATGGCGTCGACTGCGGCATCACTAAGCGATAGCCATGTGTCGTTGGCGGAGTCTGTTGTAGCAGCATGTTCATCACCGCTGCAGATCGAACACCCACCTACACGGAGCAGCGTCGCCAAGCTGCTGGGCCATGCGGAGAAGCTCTGCTGGGATACAACCACATCCGCCGAACCTGGTGTCCCGTTTCGCACCGAAGATACGGATGACAATCCTGCAATGTCGTCCACCGGCGGAGTGTCTTCTCGCGAACTACTTACCGAACAGCCTTCTGCCCGCTTTATAAGCTGCCTGAGTCCACCGACGTTCCTTGAACCCGGTAGACATTCTGATGGATTGTCGACGCGACTTCGATCTCATCAGCCGGTTCCGACGGCAGTGACGGTGACACGGCCTTGCGTCTACAGAAGTCTTTGGCGTCCAGCGCACATTCCCAGTCAAGATGCTTGGTTACCGCTCCAACTGATGACAGCGAAAGCGAAAGCGAAGCTCCGCGGAAGCCTTACCAGGGACTTCGCACGAAAACGAGCTCGTGCCCGGCTAGCAGCAGCGCGAATTTGCTGTCGCGTCATAGGCATAGCTCAAGACCTGAAGTCGTGAGTCGTCCATCCGGACCGACATGGGATATAGCCCGGATTACAAAAAGCAGACGTCGTGGATCGAAGCCGTACTATCGAGTAGTTTGGCGAGACACGTGGGGGCCTGCCGACTATCTGCAGGGTAGCGAGGATACTGCCATTCGAGAGTATGAAGACGCTGCCAGATCGGAAAGGGGGTATTGGAGGTAAGGTCGAAGAGGCATTTGTGCTTGTACGTCGGCATCTTCAAGATACGATCATACCTGGGTAGAGATATCAGCGCACGACCTGAGCTAATTCACATAAGGTGAATACATCCGCAACCTGCCTATGAAACCACACCCTCTCCTTCTTGTCAATCATCTCTCGAACCTCCGTCCGCGAAATCACTTATAATGCACCTTCGTTGCTATCCTTCTGACCCCAACGGCTACACAACTAACTAGCACTCCCTCCATCAAACAACAAGACGTCGGCATTCTGCGTGAGCCCCATCATGCCCCTCTCGTCCCTATAGACAAGCTCCTGCTCGTAGTCCGTAACGCTCCTCCTGCTGTCCTTCACGGCCTCGTTGTTAAGCATGGTCGGAGACATGGACTCAAAGAACGTCGGAAAGGCTAGAGTGATGAGTTACGAAGATCTCCAAAAGGCACGAATGGATAGAGCCGTGAAGGAAGCCGAGAAAGAGGCAAGGAAGTCTAGGAATGTGACCTCGAACGTCGAAGACTCCGGTGTCAAGCCGACGGTGAAGGCGGCTGAGGCCGACCCAATGTAATGCATAGAAACCGAGCAATATATAGATGCGCTATGTTCGGAGGTAGGATTAACGCAGTCTTGTGCTGTCGAGATGCAAGAGGGCACGTTTGAATTTATTGTGGGGCTTCGACACCACCGCCTCATAATTATGCTTGCTATTATGCTTCTGGAGATTGTTCGCTCGTCCTGACACATTTGTGTGGACCAAAAGTATAGAGTTATGTACCGTCGTCAAGGACATACTATACGAGAGCTTGTTTTTTCCACCGGTCCCGACGAGCACGGAGAGATTAACGCGAAGCAGCTGATCGATGGCATGAACACATCTCCGATCCGCGAAATCGTGTCGATGGGGGTCGGGAGCGCGTGATGACTTGGTCGACTTGCGATATTTGGGTCGTCTCGTCGGAATCTTCTTTGTCACGGGTAAAGCAGCCGATAGTGAGCGGACACAAAACGCTTTCATACCAGTATCTGCAAGATGCAATGTCTTCGTTGACGGTATGATACTGTCCTTGCGTTCTAGCATCTGAGAACTTACTTATCCTCATTGACACATTTCACCAGCCTAAGACCTCTCCATCAGCGACAAAAATGACGCCGCACAAAAAAGCCTCAGAGATGACACTCGTGCAGAGGGCGTTTGGCAGCAGCGCACAAGTACAGAAAGATCTGACCAAATACTATCAGTTGCCAATGTTCCGCATGGCATCAACAGTATCATTTCGGTGCAGCAGATGTTTGCAGGACAAGACATCAAAATTAGCAGCGTTCTGGCAGGCACAGTCGTCAGAACCAATGTGCAATGCGTGCTACGGCAATATGCTGAGCTCAGACGGAATTTGAGCCCCAGAGACAGTGTTGTTCTACATGGGTCCCACATCACAATGGATAGCGAACACCTAGTCAGAATTATCGCAGATGTGTGTGAATGCAAGCTGCGCAAGTCACACAGTCGTGCACGACCTAACGAGGCCACACGTTACTGAGGTAGCATGAGCAGCAGAGGCGTGTGTGTTGGCCGGTGTTGCACTGTCCACAAGCGTTGTATCACACGACCAGAAGCCCTGGACAAGGTGGCACATACGCACCAGTGTCTACAGAGCCATGGCCCTATCGGTCACAAGATAAGACCTCTCTATCGTGGGAAGATCTTCCTCGTTACAGGTACGGTAAAAGGTCAGATTCGCGCGGGGAGCTGGTTGATGCCTGATCGCGGGCTACATCGACTTCCATCCAGCGAGCATGCCAGACAGGATGTGCCATGACTGTCTTGCTTGTGGAGCGAATCACTCACGCTTCAGTCATGGGAACTTAGTCCGTAGGATAGCGCGGCACGTGGAGAAACGCAACACGAATCCGTCATCACTTCTTACTCCTGCAGCTTCAATAATGAACACCTCAGCACAATTCTAAAGTGCGTCGTTGGAGTCTAGAGAATCATATTCCAGGACTATTCCATGTCCCGAGCCCGTAGCATTGAGAACTGCTTGACTTTTACGTGTTTCTAGGTTGGCTCTGAATTGCACCTCCTTAGCGCGCGTTGGCTAGGCGTTGTACAGATGTAGTAGATCGTTTTCCCTAGTCGGGCTTTATAGGCTATAACTTTTAAGCCTCCGATGTTCGAGTATACGGTACCTTCGAAAAAGAACGGGAAGATGTCTAGCGAGAAGTATAATCGAGATTCTTCGAGAGTTTATTAAACCTCTTCTCGATCGAAGCGAAGACTTTGTTCTCGAAGAAGATAGAGACGGCGCGCACGGCGCTAAAGACGTTTTTAAGAATAAGAAAGATATTATTCTTAAGTACTATCTTAACGCGTCGTCTTCGCCTGATCTTTCGGCGATAGAGACTGTCGCGGGTATCTCGAAGACGGAGTTTCGAAAACATCCTCGAGTTACTATCGAAGATATACGGAAAGAAGCTATTAGATCGTTCGATTCTATATCTATCGAGAAGGTTAATAAGGTTATCGATCCGCTGTATTCTAGGTTTGTAGCATTAGTAGAGGAGTATAATGGGCAAAGAATGCCGTTCTGAAGTACAAAGCTGAGTTGCATTTTTGGTTTCCCCGAGATGATGGGGGTCGCTACAGAATACCGAGTTGTGGAGTACGGACTGGGGCTGAACCCAGTGTTGCCCTTCCTGGACTTCATCCTTGCCGATCTTTCACTAACTAAGGACTAACTCTAACCTCCGGGAAGTTCCCCGTCAACCATGCGGATCTTCAACTTATACCACGCAATGCTCGGACGCCACCCATGAACTGCTTCAGAAAGAGGACTATTCGATGGTCCAACTTCTGCTCTAGCAACAAACGGTCGGACGGCTCTCTCACTCTCTACCTATTGAATATCCCACTCTCCCCCCTCCACTGTCTTTGAGGACCAAATCAGCTCCCGTTCGACGAGAAGCAAAGCGCTGATGCCGATCACAACGAGAGCGGACGTTCGGATTCTTCTGACGACAAAGCAATTCACTTTGCGGATCTCGCCGCCGAGGAGGTCCACTATGGCTACTCTGGAGCCAGAGCATTTCTCTCTTCGCCGTAAGTCGTGGGCATATGAGAGACTTGCTAGGAACTTTGGACTGACCCCTACTGAATAGTTATGTATTCGGCGCGGCACTTGTGGCTTCCATGGGCGGCTTTTCGTACGGTTACGGTAGGCATCTAGCAAGCAGCCGTACAGAGAGACCCATTGCTTACATACTTCGCAGACCAAGGAGTCATCTGTCTTATTCTGGTCATGCCACAGTTCCGAGCTCAATACCCTCAGGTTGACCCGTCGGCGGCGCACTATGGATTCAATACTGGCTTCATGACTGGCATGCTCCTCCTCGGGGGTTTCGTGGGCTGTCTCTTCTTCCCTTACGTCGCCGACAAACTGTCTCGCAAATGGGCTTTGAGCGTTGCGGTCGCATTCTTCGACGTCGGCGCGATCATCCAGACTGCAGCGCCAAATTACGGCACGGTGCGTTTATCGGCAGCAATTGGCCAGTGTGCAACGCAAGCTGACAGAAGACCTTAAATCTAGCTCATTGCCGGACGTGCGATCGGTGGAATCGGGGTGGGCACGCTCGCCATGGGCGCACCTCTTTATATCTCCGAGATCTCGCCTCCGGAGATGCGTGGCTCGTTGCTCACGCTCGAAGAGCTTTTTATCGTTGTTGGCGCCATTTTATCCTACTGGGTGACCTACGGAACTAAAGATTTGGCCGGCGATGCCGCTTTTCGTGTGCCGTTTGGTCTTCAAATGCTGCCGGCGACGCTGCTTGGCGTTTGCATCCACTTCTTCCCTTATTCTCCACGGTGGCTTGTTATGGCCGATCGGCATGACGACTCGCTTCGGTCTCTGTCCAAACTGCGTTGTCTCCCAGCCGAAGATCACCGGGTGCAGGCCGAGTGGCGCTCCATCATTGGAGAAATCGCCTTTCAGCAAGACCTTGCTGGCCGGAAGCATCCGGGACCATCGGGAACGAAGCTGGAGCTTCTCAGATGGCTGGACCTGTTCAAGCGCGACACCTGGAAAAGGACTGTCGTTGCCTGTGGCATCTGTTTCTTCACGCAATTCTCCGGAATTAATGCGTTCGTGTACTATGCGCCGACGCTCTTCACCAGCCTTGGTCAAGACTACCACATGAGTCTGATTCTGTCGGGCATGATCAATATAGGGCAATTTGTTGGCGTCGCACCTGCAATGATTTTCATGGATAACATTGGCCGCCGTAGGATGGCAATTTGGGGTGCAGTCGGGATGATGATCGCCCATGCGACCATGGCGGGTATATACGGCGCATACGGCCACGACTGGCCTGCGCATGTAGCAGGGGGATGGGCTTGCGTCGCTTTCGTCTGTGAGTCCCTCATGAAGGAGAATAGGTCTTCAGGACTGCATTCACTGACGTGTGACATCAAGACGTATACGTTGTGGTCTTCGGTCTTTCTTATGGGCCACTCATCTGGACATTGCCTTCCGAGGTCTTTCAGAACGTGCACAGAGCCAAGGGCGTGGGCCTTGCAGTCGCTATCAGCTGGCTGGCTAATTTCATTATTGTGAGCTTCGACCTAAGCGACTGCATTCGACTTTCCCAGTCGGTCGTGGAAGATGAGGCTGACAAGACCTTCTAGGGCGTGATCGTCCCGCCGATGATTGAGTCCATCAAGTACGGAACGTTCATTTTCTTCGCCGCCTTCTGCGCTGTTGCGGCGATGTTTTCATACTTCCTCGTGCCTGAGGTGAGCACAAATCCCATGATGTCGCAACCGCATTTGTTACTAATAAATGCGATAGACGGCGAACAAGACATTGGAGGAGCTGGACGAGGTACTGCAGTAGGCCTAATCATCGAAAAGACGAAGTGTGCTATGTCGTACGAGATTCAAGTGTCCGACATACACATTCATTCGGGAACCGGTTACTGAGAATTGAGCCTGAGGGAATGACTGGGTGTTTGGATGAGTCGTTTGTCAGTTTTATTGCGTTCATTATAAGGTTCATCCCTGATCTGTGATTCGATCGATGCCGTTTCAGTGCCATTGCGTTCGTCATGGATGTCGTGCCGCGTCTGTAAGAGTGACCATGAGCTTTTGTGTGACGCGATTGCCCATTTACACCTACAGAATGAGGATTTGTCTAACAGGCTGAGATCGAGCAGTAGAGCGGTCTCGCAAACTATAAACCCGCAGACAGCTAGAAAAATTAGCAAGGGAAACAATCTCAGGGAATGGACGTCCATTATCTCGACTCATTCACCGCCGACAGGTATCTCCCTTCTCCAGATCTTCACCGGCATATCTCCTGGAGAACACGTGAACGCTTCCCTCTGTGAGAGCTCCCAACCGGCACTGAGCAACTCAAACTCATACCGATGGACCAACGTGGCCCACACCACCGTCTGCTCGAGATAGGTGATATTCCTCCCAATGCAGCTTCTCGCCCCGGCACTGAAGGTGAGGAAGTGAGGCTGCAAGTCCTTCGCATTGTCAGCGAGCCAGCGTTCAGGCCGATAGGCGAGAGGGTCAGGGAAGATGACAGCGTTGCGATGCATGGCATACGGCGGGCTGTGAACGGTGGTGTGGCCGGGAATCCATTCCCCCATGATTTCGATCCCTTCCCCCGGCGTCAGTCGAGGCACATTCATGGTATTTGGTGGCGTCAGGCGCATGCTTTCGTCCAGGCACGCGCGCAGATATGGAAGGTGCTTGACGCGGTCGTACGCAGCTACGCTATCGCCAGGCTCAAGCACAGAGTCGACCTCTCCGCGAAGTGCCGTCAGAGTCTCCATGTTCTTGATCAGCCAATACAACACATTCGTCAGAGCCGTCCCA
Source organism: Recurvomyces mirabilis (assembly GCF_035927965.1). Classification (NCBI taxonomy): domain Eukaryota; kingdom Fungi; phylum Ascomycota; class Dothideomycetes; order Mycosphaerellales; family Teratosphaeriaceae; genus Recurvomyces; species Recurvomyces mirabilis. Next base: position 69,991 of record NW_027041976.1, on the reverse strand, counting down.
GTGGTGTCCGACCCGGCATTGCACATAATGCTGCATTCTGCCACCAGCTCACCCATCGGGTAGAAATTGGCGCTCCCGTATTTGTCTTCCAAGAGGTATGTGTAGAAGTCATCCAGCTTTTCACCAGCTTCATACCGCTTCAGCCTCTGTTGGACGAAATAGACGCACATGTTGGTGTAGTTGTCGTTGTGTCGCCACCAGGGATGCCACGACGTCCATTGTGCGAGTGTCTTGAACCACTTCGGTGACCAAACCATGGGGGATTGGATACGGTGGGAGTACCACAATGCTTCGCGGTAGCTGAAACGCGATGTTTTGCCGTTCAGGGCTGTGACTTCTACTATGTCGTTGCCAGCCTCGATCATGTGCAAGTCTGCGCTCAGCCCGATCTGGCTAATTGCATCCTCGGCGAATATGCCCATCCAGGCTCGGTGATTGATGAAACCTTTGACGTGCTCGAGGTTCAGATGCGGATCTCTATGCGGCGTGCATTGATAAACGGGCCTGTTGCAGAGCCGATCGTATTGCTGGACTAAGGCCCTGGTCCTGTCTGCAACGATGTGCTCCCAATGTTCAAGGCCAGCTTGAGAATAGGCACCAGCAAGCACACGCCGCTTGCGGGAATGATCGTCTCGGTCTGCTACGTCGGCCAGATGGCGATGGGTTCCAGACAACACGTCGTAAAACTCGTCCTTGCGGACTGCTGAGCCGTGACCGTATATGTCTCTGACGGCCTGCACGTCGTTGAACGATACGGAGTTTGGCCCGACTCGAACAATAGGGCCATACTTCTGGTGAGCTTCGTGGACCGCTTTGTATCGTCTACCTCTCGATGCATGGTACATGTACGGTAGGTTGGTGAACGGTGCCAATGGCGTCATGCCCGGAAAGCGGCGAAGGGCTTTTCGATCGCGAAAATACTCGAAAACATGACTGGTGATAAGAACAAGTATGCCAAACGTTACGATCCCGCAAACTGCATTCAGGGCAATCATCTTACTTCAGAGGGAGTTGAAATGATATGATAACTTGTCGAGCAGGAGGATGTGTGAATGATGGGAGACAGCTTAACGAGAGCGCAGCATAAGAGACAGCCTGCGTTGCGGCAATCCGAGAAGCGGTCAGAATCGGCATCGATGGAGCACAATCCAAGGGCTAGGCATATGACAGAAGTCCACCACAATCAGCAGAGAGGGAGTAGTGGTGCAAAGGTTGATTCCCAAATTGGCAACTTTGCCATACATTGTAGACCCACAGTGATTGGTAGAGGTTTTTAGAGTCTCGAAAACGGCAACTCTGGCCAGTTTTGGTGCTGTCATCCTCTGTCGAAGCGAACATCGCCTCGGAATTGCCGAAATCATTGGAACAAACACGTTAAATATCAAGGATGTGACAAATAGCTTGGGCTTCGATTCGTAGGAGCTAAGTTGCGCAACCAGGCCTCAAGGGATAATGCGAGAGTACACCGGTATGTCTTGGGAGAGGTTGGATGTTGACGACGTGCTAGTCGTCGTCATGACGGCGATTGCGTTCCTATGGTACACCTGTGGTGGTTACATATCAAGAACAGAAGACATACCTTCGCAGTTTTGGTATCAAGTACCGCAGTCGTCGGACAGCCAGCAGACGTTCAGGCAGAGAAAGGCCGAAGCGAGAAACGTCGCCCTCGTTTTCAAGGAGACGGTATGTCAGGCATGCTAGTGACCGAACCAGTAATGCCACTTACAGCTGAAGCAGGGTGTCGACGCTGTGATATTCTGGGGCAGCCAAAGTGGCCGAGCCGAGGCCTTTGCTAGGCGTCTCGCCGAGAGCCTGGAAGCACGGTTTGGCTTAAGGAGTTTAGCAGCAGACTTGAATGACTACGACCATGCGAACCTGACTCAGCTGGAGTCGTCTCATCTTTGTGGCTTCGTCTTGTCTACTCACGGAGACGGCGACCCTCCAGACAATTCTGATGGCTTCTGGAGAGCCATTCACGCATTCTCGAAGCGCGGAGCTCAACTCTCAAACTTGCGGTACATGCTGTTTGGCTTGGGCAACTCAAAATACCGGCAGTTCAATCGAGTAGCGGAGACAGTAGATGATATCCTCGAGCGACTCGGAGGTACGCGTATCGGCGAGTTTGGTCGAGGCGACGACGCCAATGGCGAGACCGAGGACAATTTCTTGGCCTGGAGAACAGCCACCGAAGACCTGCTGAAAGCAGAGCTTGGTCTAGTTGAGCAGGACAGCATATACAATCCAGCTTTCAATATCCAGGAGGTCCTGCTAGCAGATCCGAATGGTGTGTTTAGAGGAGAGCCACATCAAGCTCTCCTCAATCAAGCCACAGCTTCCAGCAAGATTGCAGACCCCAAGATACCGAGGGCCCTTCCCGTAGTCCACGCGAGACCATTATGGGAATCTGATGAGCGACTATGTCTCCACGTCGAGTTGGACCTGGGAGCGGATCGGCTTGTCAAATACAAGACCGGAGATCACTTAGCAGTTTGGCCAAGTAACCCAGTCCGTGAGGTAGAGCAGCTTCTCTCTCTTCTTGGCCTACAGGAAAAGCGAGAAACGATTATATCGATCGGATCCGTCAATACCCCTGAAGGTGGGAGGGAGTCCGCCTTCTCTCCGACCACCATCGAAGCGTTGTTCTCTCACTACCTTGAGATCTGCGGTCTCCTGAGCCGCGAGGCGGTCCTGGCGCTTGCCAGTTTCGCTCCTTCAGAGGCGAGCAAGACGCGGGTGCTCCAGATGAGCGATAACGCGCAAACCTTCAAGAAAGAGGTCGTGGGCTCGCATCTCACTTTGCCGAGCCTCATGCGAGCTGTCGGCGGACTTCTTGTCTGGAGAGTTCCGCTTTCGTTTTTCCTCGAAAAGTTGAAGCCGTTGCAGCCCCGTTATTATTCCATATCGTCTTCAGCCGTAGTTCAGCCGCAACGGGTCTCGATTACGGTGGTAGTGGACAAACCGCCGAATCCTACTTCCGAGGACGGTGCGATAGCTGCAGTCGGCGGTTGGGGGCTGGCTACGTCCTATCTGCACGCTGTAGAGCGGTCTTGCAACTCGGTTCCCTCCGATCGCTACCACAGTCCTTTCGCACTAGGTGCTCCCCGAGCTCTTCTAGTAGATCACAAGGTCTTCGGTGCTGTCCGACAGAGTCCGTTCAAGTTGCCAGTGAGGGCTTCGACACCCATCATCATGGTCGGGAGTGGGACTGGAGTTGCTCCATTCCGAGCTTTCGTGCAAGAGCGCGCGCGCCGCAAGGCAATGGGCCACGAGGTCGGTAGTACCTTCCTATTCATGGGATTTCGGTCTCCGGCGAGCGATTTGCTGTACGAGGATGAGTGGTCGGAGCATCAAAGGATCATCGGCCAGGACCTCCTCAAGATCTGGACCGCTTATAGTCGCGAGATCGGGAAGCGGAAAGTCTATGTCCAAGACCGCCTGTTGGAGAACGCGGCAGAGATCATGAGGCTTTTCGAGGAGGGATCTGGATGCCGCATGTACATATGCGGATCTGCAGACATGGCGAGGGACGTGGTTGACACTTTGGCTGTCATGAGAGCCAAGGCCGCAGGGCAGCAGCATGTTAATGCGTGGATCAAGCAACTGCGACAGTCAAAGCAACTACTTGAAGATGTCTGGAATTAGTGCTTGGATAATCATCCTGTTAGCGCTACCTGAACCCACTGCTCTCTTAAAATTTGCTCAGTGTTGAAGCTCGGCCATGCATCTTGCCGATCCACCAGTCGCAAAACTTCAAGCATAGCGTTCTGCTCCAGTGAGTCCGTCACCCAGACACCACCTGTCTGCGTCAGTGATTCCAGAAGTGGGGTTGATGGAGCTCATACATTGTGATACTGCCAGACATGACATGACCCTTGCGGGTGGAACTGCGTTCGAGATAGCAAGACCGCAGAGGATTCGCAAGTATTGCAATACTTTCTTCTGCAGGAGAATTTAGGTCAATTGTGACATGTCTTCAATGAGTTACATACCTTCGTCGTCTTCCTTCCTTCGATGTACCGTAAACCGATCTTTGGAGTCGTGGGATCATAGATGGCCATTAGGAGCATGCAAAAATAATAATACGACAGCCCAAAAGCTACAAATCATCTGAGTCAGACCAGAGTCGCTCTACAAAGGAAAGCGGACAGACTGACTACAACAATCCAGGAGCAGGCAAATCTCTGGAAAGAAGCGTGCGCTGTCGGATTCTCTCTCCCGATAGTATACTGGGCGAAAAGTGTCGGGTAGGTTCTGGTGCCAATCTTCCAACCTATCCACAATGGCATGATACTTCTGCACGGATCCTGAATCGATGCCGAAGCAATAATCGACAACATCAGCGTTCAGGCAAGTTGCACGTTTTGCCCATACGCATTCATCCGCAGGAGTCATGGAGCGATCAAGGCGTGCTTGGGAGAGGTCTGTTTTAGGGATCCTCTGATTGATCAGTGCATTGTAGACGTCTTGCCTCTGGTGTACCCAGAAGGCTGCATCGCTCAGTCCAGTATAGCTCTGTGACTCGGTTGTCGTCGCTTCAACTGATGCGTAGCCGCCTAGAAGGTGGCGTGCATCGTCCCTTCCATGGACTGGAGCTGAATAGACGGTGCAAGTCAGCTCATGGCAAGAATTGGTGGGCTCCAAGGTCAAAGACTCACCGCTAATCTCTTCGTAGAAGCGGAGGATTGTTGAGCATGCAAGGAAGGCTCCGTCGGTGATCGATTCCCTATCTTGCAGCATTGGTAGTAGCAGACTTACGCATAGGCCGTGATGGCGGTCTGCTTCGGCAGCACAATCTCTCGCAATAATGGGATCGTCGGCGAAGCGACTTTTGTGTATTGCCGCTGTAGCTAGCATGGAGTAGAGGAGCAAAGGGCAAAGCGGAGCGAGACGCAGAGCCTCTCTTGTGAACTCCGGATCTGCTACGTCGAACTGTGAACAGTTAAAGACTGTCAGTTCTAACTCAGCAGGTGGCAAAGCTTACCCAAACTGATCCAACCGCCACCTTGAAATAATGGAGAAGTTCGTTAAATCGGTATCCAATGAGATTCTTGTGATAGGGTTCAACATAGAGTGACCCGGCTCGACATGGACTTATGGGACTCGACAACGGGTCATGGAAAGAGACTGGGTAGGTGTCGTTGACAGTAGATTGACATGGTAGGTCACGGATCCTGACGGCGGTGTCGTCGTAGTCTTGAGAACCGACGTCATTTGGAAGTACAGGTTGCAGTGGGCTTTTGTGAGGCATGAACTGGATCGTCTCGACAGCATGCGGGTCAAGTTGGGCGCCATGATCATCTGTCACCGGCAATGTTGTTGTTCCCAGACCGGCATCCGCCGAAGACGTTGCGGAGGATGGAGTTGGCAGAGGCTCATTGCCCACACTTTGCGTTTCATCGACGAAAGTTACTGCCACAGATTAGAGTCAGGATGCACAACCAAGGTCAATAACACGTACAGGTCTTCCGAGTCTCGGCCCATTTCTGCTGGGGACCAGCACTGAACTTACCTCGACCTACGGAAAAATTGCTGCGCGGTCGAAATCGGACGTTGAAAGCCGGGACCTTGGAGTTGGCATTAGTCCTCAAACGGATAATACGGCCTGAAGGCGGAAGTCTTACACATTTCCTACCACTGTCGCTGCAGCGCCGGCAGACTGGTTGGGCCTTGTCGCCTGTTCTCGCGTGAGCACATTTGATGGAATCGAGGAGCACACGTGCCCACAATCGAAGTGTCTAGCACGGCATGTCTGGCTGCGTTCGACCTTTCAGCGTCGTAGCCCAGAATAGGGAGCTCTGGTTCATACCAAGCTGCTTTTCCAACTCTTTGTCTTGTCATCTTGAATGCCGAGAGGACACGATGGGACGGGTCTTGGGAACGGAATATTGGTAACGGGTGGACATATAGCCATACTTGCCTGTTCGAGGGGTAGTCGCAAAAGGCGGGGTAATCCCGAAACCCTCCACTCGGGCATTATCATTGAAGCACGCTACACGTACTATCAAATGATGACGTCTCCCCTGCGCTCAGTCGGGTCTACACTGAGCGATACCAGCTTTCCGCCCCGCACGCTGCCCTCCACGGTGGTATTGAACGGTGCCACCAACTTGAATTCCGCCGTCCAATTTCCTGGCCAAGCGGGCAAGAGCCGTATGGTGCGGCTTGCGTTGCCGTACGTCTGCATCAGCATGTCTTGCAGCGCAATCATGCCTGTACCGCCGGTGTCCATCTGCGGCGTCCAATCGAACCCGGGTCCCCAAAACGTCGGGAAGCGATTCGTATTGCTGTCTTGTAATTTCAGAGTCGTTACGTTCTGGGCCATATCGGCAAGGCCCATGTCCGCGAGCCAAATGGCGTCCTGCTTCCAGCCTTCATAAGAGTGGAAAGCTTGCGTTTCGGTATCGTAGAGATAAGTGTTGATTGCGTAGCTCAGGTTTGGCAAACCCAAGCCATACTCATGCCAAGGGAAGACAGGGTAAAGCTGTGGTATCTCAACATTTTGGAGGCGTGCATACGCCTCTGCTGGAGCGATGCACTGATGGCCTTGCTGCTGCCGCAGTGGAGTGGACGGGATGCGTTGAAGCAGTCCCTGATAGTAGCTGGTATTGCCGATCGCATACTGTGGATTGACTTGCAAGATGCGGGTCACAATTGCACGCAGCCCACTCACAGTAGATGCTGGGTTGTAAGCCGCCTTATAAGTCTCACACCCAGTAGCCGGGTAGAGGACGAGTGTCTCATTGCCGCTTGTTCCCGTCAAACCGTAGACGTCACGGCTCTGCTGCATTTGCGTATAGAGAACGTCGAACCACATGATCTCATTTTCAATGAATGGCATGTATGGTGTTGCGTCGAAGCTGAAGAATTGAACCGCATCCAAGATCATCATAGCGAACTCGAGCTGCAGCATTCTATTAGCACAACAATCTGAGAGGAAAGTCTCTAAGCAGACATACAGCAGTGTCTGACAACCAAATGATCCACGCATCAAATTGCAATCCAGGATTGAAGCTCAGCGGTCTCTTGGTCCCATAGATATAGATGTCAGGGTTGAAGTTGAATATCTGTGGGAGGCCTGAATTATCGATCTGCTCCGTCAGCCAAGAGTGATTGATGTTGTGGTACACTCTTCCTCTGAGAGTGCTGGTCCCGACAATCCGCTCGTAGAAGTTGAATTGCGGAATCATCATGTCCAAGTCGCCGGACTTTAAGAGGGGCCAGTACATAAGACGCTGGTTTTGGGCTGTATATGTGCCACCGCCCCAAAGTCGGAAATCTGGAGTGAATGGATAATTTGGATTAACATAGACCGGATCGAAGGTGAAGAGTGCGCCGTTAAACTTCGAAGGCCACTTTGAGAAGGCATTGCATCCAAGCATGTAGCGGAAGAGTTGATAATTTCGACCGACTTGAAAAGACGGGTCGGAAGTGCTGGAATTAGGATTGACAAAAATATAGCTTCTGTTCCAGAAAGAGTTCCACCAGTCAACAGTGGGGCCTTGCCCTTGATTTGATGCCGATGCATCAATTGCCACAAGTTCGTCCTGCCACTGGGAATACGAAGAAGTCTGGTTTGTGTGCGCAACGATCGTCAGATTGAATGTTGTGCGTGCTTGTGTACTCTGAAGGTTCCAGGACTCGTACGACGAGTTCACATAGTGGTCAGATGTGACGTTGGTAGGCGCAAGTCCAGAGCCGTACATCACCATGCCGAAAGTATTGTTCGCAAGTGGGTCGTAGAGCTCTTCTTTGTAATCACTCAACTGCTGTTGCGCGAGCGTCGCATCAAATACTCTTGAGTTGATGTTGCGGTGAGAAGACAGGACGGAGTTGTTACGCCAGAATGTGACGTTGTCTTTCCATGTGATGGTATTCATATCCGGGACGCCGTTCCATGATGATTGCGCCTGCTCGGCCAACGCCATTACATGGTCCTGATTCCTCCAGTCCTCAAAGGACGCTGTCAAATGCGAACGTGCAGACGTCGACACCTCGACATGGACGACCGGATTGAAGACATCGACCCAGAGCTTCACCGTTGAGCTATTGCCAGCCGAGATTTGCACATAACCGTCCTCAAGGACGAGTCGCTGCTCGAATGCCTGGCTGTGCGCGAACGGATTTGGATCCAGTGTAAGGCGGACTCTCCCTAATTTGAGCAGACTGTTGTTCTCGTCGAAGCAGCCGTCCTTGCCAACGTAGAACAGAACAGTGTCATTCTCAACCCAGACATTCAGACCAATGTCGCCGCCACCAACCGGCATCGAGCTAGACGAGCCATTGACTGGCGGAGCTGGGGTGTTCCAAACTATATCATAACTGGGCGGCAGAATCAGTGCTGCACCAATGGTAAGGCCGGTAAGAAGGAGGAGGGGATTAGGCAACGACATCGTGTTGGAAGGGGCGGGTTACAGTATAGAGAACTTCATTTCAGCCTTTTTCTTGTAGCGGAGAAATTGTCGAACGGGGGGATCTCGCTGGCTGCTGGTGCTGACGTCAATGCATACCCGTGGATCAATGTGGAGCTCCGGTCTGTCCACAGAGATGTCACCGTCCGGAGTATAGTACAGCCGAAGGAGCAGATTTATTAGGGAAGTTGCCCTTGTCGGAAAGGAAGACCGAGAATACCTTTAGTCCCTAACCTTTCAATCCAAGGACGTTCCCTGAATGTGCTGGGAGGCATGCGCCTAAACTGCTATGTCGTGCATGTTGGATGAACTATTCCACTGTCCGTCTACCCGAGCAAATAGTGGACCGCCATATAGAAGGCGTGCTCCAAGTCACGTGCAAGCTTACACAAGATGATCTCAGCGTTGGTATGGAAGACGTCGTCGGACTCATCGCGTAGAGGGAACTTGAAATGCCCCACTGCTCTTCCTCGCGTCGCCGCCGCTGTTATTTGTAAAGCTGCTGCTCTTCCTCGCGCAGCTGCTTCTCTTGCTGAAATTCGCGTTTCAACTCTTCAATCATGTGTGCTTTGTTTTCGAGGGACGTAAAGCAAAGGATGCGTCACTCCGTATATGGCAAACAAGTCAAGGCTGATTCCTCTCTAGCGTCATGCAGTTTCATCTCATTGGGGTGACAAGCCGCGCAAAACGCCTGCACGCGCGCATCTTGTATTGTCACAGTCGCGAGTACCTCGGCAAGTCGCCTTACTATCGTGACCATCTCCTTCTCCTCCTATGCTGAAGACTCTGGTCAATGCTTCGGTGAGCCTGCCCCGTGGTCTCAAAGGCGAGCTTCACAATTCGAATCTCCATGTACCACCAATAAGGTTCGGCCACGCTTTTGCAGCTGGGAGGGGTACGCCACCAGCGTTTCCACCGTGCGTGTTAGGTTTCAGACCGCAGTCTGGCGTCAGTACGTGAGTAGCGACAGGACGACATGCAGATGGGACGCTACTGTACATCACAACGTCCTGGACACCTTGCAAGCACATGATGCTCCTTAGATTGGTTCCCTCCGCGAATTGGTCAATACGAGTGGTACAGCGTATCGCTGAAGATGCAGGCTTGACGACTTGCCCCTGTGTTGCTATCTCCGCATGTTGGGCCTCTGGAAGCTCGGTAGCAGCGTCTTCATGCGTAACAAGCTGTACGATGAGTTGTCAGTCGCAGGCGCGCCCTTTCTTGCACGTATAAGCGCGGGGTCTCATCGCAGCGCCCAGATGTTGCTGTTCATCAATCGCACTGTCCGCTCCATCCTTCTTCAAGCTTCAACCAAATGCCAAATGGACCCTGCAAGTGCAAGCGGCCTTGCGGTAGGCGTGGTCTCGCTCGCCTTTGACGTTTTTGATCGGTCGGTCAAGCGTAAGCCTACCTTAGAGAGCAAGGTAACGTCCGACCGTGCTGACCTAAACCCAGTATTCAGGTTTGTCTCGTTTATGGTCGATATGCCCGAACGTTGTCGTCTGCAGCTAATGATCGAGTACAATCGTCTACTCGCATGGGGTGACGCTGTTGGCCTAGTGGATTCTCCAGATAGTGCGCATGTTGCATCGTGCCTTGGCACCAACGCGATTGAGCTCTCCAGTATCATCGCGCATATTGGCTGGCTTCTCGAACAGTTCAACGATATCAACAGCCGCTGGGAGGGCGAGGTACTGCGATCACAGGCTCACCGACTACTGTCCACAGAAGACCAAGCTGGACGGATAGATTTCAGCCAGCAAGTCTCGAGCTCAGCCGCACAATATGAGTCAAACCGAGCAAAGCATTCGTATTTGAAGCGTGTCGACCGCGTGGTCTGATGGATATCGAGAGGCGCAGGAAATACCAAAGTCGCGATCAAACATCCCGCTCGAGTCCGATGGGTCATGGTGGACAAACCAGCTTTTGAAGAATTTCTGCAGGGCCTCCACCGCTTGACGGAGCGCATGAACGAGCTGATGGGCGACTATCGCGCCAGACAGATCCATGAGATCACCGCGAAGACCTTTCGAGAAATGGTGTTTATACGCAACAGCGTCAAAGAGCTTAGAGACATGTTAGACGCAGTCACTGGTCTGGTTGAGCTCACAGCTGGGAAAACTTACAGCAGGGAGAATAGCGAGACCGTGCAAGATCTCCTGCACTTGAAGGAGATTCAGTGCATCTCGGAATCTACCTTGTTGGAATCTACGGGGGATGCTGATCTTGACGTCGATCGATTCTTGGAAGATTTGATCACAGTGCAGCGCTATGACGGACTCCGTTTTCGACAATGTTTCAGCCGCGCCGTCACGAGGGTCGCGAACCCCAATCTTTCGTCACCGCGCCCTCGATGGGTCCTTACGAGCGGAGGAAAGACAGAGAGGTGTAAATCGAGTGGAGACAGGCAAGCACAAGTCTCGATGGGTCCTTCGCTGTGCGGCAAACGACGATACGGATCGCCACGCTGGCGCAGATGCTTGCTCTCCCCAAACCACATCAATTTCTCGCGCCAACCTGTATCGGATATGCAGACGACCACGCCGGACAGGGCCGCTTTGGCTGGATCTTCGCGATGCCGGACGGCTCGGACGGAAGGACCTCGCTTAGGACGCTCCATAGCATGCTGGGTGAGACGCGGTACCGGCTTCTTCACTGCTATGTCTTCACACCGCGGGATGGTTGCACAAAGCGGTGTGTAGTGCAAATGTCCTATTCACATACCAAACTGGAGACCTCGACATTGATTCTCCTTTCCTGTCAGGTTTCGAGTACTCCCGACCAGAAAGCGACGAAACGACTTCTCGTGGGCTCGACCCTCGCTGGGACATCTCCGTTGGCCTAGCATACAGACAGATGTTCCGACAGCTTCCCGCTCACGAAAGATGTATGGTATCTACAGCCTAGGCCTTCTACTCCTCGAAATCGCTTACTGGCAGCCCCTGAATATGCTCATGTCCTTGAAAGAATGGCCGGATCCGTCCCCTCAAGATGCCCGAATTCGTGGCTGGCTTCTGGAGGAAGGGCGATTCCCGCCCTTCGAAGATGCAAACTCGCTCCGCGTATTACGCCACACCGTCGGGGACAGATATTGGAGGGCGACTCCCCGATGTATTGTGGCTCATGGTGAGTTGGGAATGCGTGTCGAAGAGGATGGCGACGAGACGAACAACTCGAGCATCGGCGTTGAACTCCATACAGCCTTTACGGACCTTGTCGTCGACGAACTGAAAGGCGTCGTGGTATAGGCCATGGCTTCAACATGTGGAAAGGTCAACAGATGCACGTGGTCATAAGATAGTGCGACTGGAACAATGTTTGCCTGCAACGATCGAGACTGTCCAGTCCATTGCATTCAGTCATTGAGAAGCGCTGAGGGTATGGCGAATGCTAAGCACGATGCCTAAGTCTAAAAGGGCTCACTGTCCTTGACCTCTAACTCGAGGTGGTCACACAGGAGGGACTCAATGTCTGAGTGATGCCTTCTCGTGGCAAATTCGCGAGCTGTGCATCCGTTGACATCTTTTGCACCGGCATCAGCATGACTGTCCAGCAGCAGCCGCACAACGGCAACGTGGCCTAGCCCTGCTGCCCCATGCAACGCTGTGCGACCGTTTTCATCGGTGGCGTTGACATCGGCTTGGTCTTGTAGGAGGGCCATAGCGACATCCTGGAGCCCATTCCGGGCCGCGCATTCTGCAGGAGAAGTCGTGGTTCCATCCACATCCCAGTCGGCTACGTTGGAACCTATAGCATATCCGTCGCCGTTCGAAAGAGCAGCAGCAATCTCCTCGGTCATACATCGTCACCATATCCAGAATCGCCTGTACCGCCCATCGATGTTAGTTGTTCTTCGCAAGCCTCACCTGGGCCTTCAGCGTTTTCAAAGTTGGAGACGAACACGGCAGCCAACTTACCGTTGGTCTATACGAATCCGACCTTGAACGAGGAAGCTTCGGTGCTTTACCGCACTCCCGGATCAGAGGCATTGCATGGTCACGTGCCTTCATACACCGCTCTAGCGCTCGAGAAGGAGAATGGTGGTACTGCTGCATTGGGATCTAGGCTTCCTTCGTCGTCTACTGGGACTGTAGCATTGCCATTTAAGAACGACGGGAAGACCACGGGTCGAGCCTTCTCTGCTGGACCTCTCTGATCTCATAATCTGGGTTTCCTTCTGTGCGCCATCACCGGCGTCACACACTGGAAGGAATGGCCTTTCTTTCTTCCGTTGGGAATCGTTTGGAGTATGCCAGTGGGGCGCATAGACGTCATCATGAAGGTACTCCGTACCGTTGCTTTGTCACCGCTACTGTTGTGATGTTGCAATCGCGCTGGCACTGTGGCGGAGTCATGGGTTTCGGAACCTCCCTTACCGAGCTCCTCATCATCCGAAGCTCGATCATCTTCCAACCTGCCGTGATTTTTCGAAACCGAACTTCCCAAAGCTACTGTGAGCTGCATCTGTTGACTTTCCTTATCAATTGGACGGAAGAGAGTTCTGGAGCTGCGCATGGTCTTAACCTACGCCGATCAGCATCCAGCAACTCGAAGCTCTGCGCCAAGGGGATTATGCTCGGATACCGCAACCCACTTACCGAGCGTTGGAGACGAGCGTATGCTTTACTGACTTGCCTGAGCTCGGCTGTGGTCGCATCTCGCTTGGCGAAGCGACTGGTTTCTCTTGAGATCGCATCTTGTGCTTGGCGAAGCAGCTTGTTCTCTGCTAAAGCTGCATCATTCGCTCGCCGAAGCGTCTCGTTTTCTGCAGTGCTCGCGTTCCTGTCCCAGAATTCAGATCAAAGTACGGGCTATCCGATGTGACGCGACGTGCAGCGTTTCCCGAATCTCCGCTAATTGCTGCTCATTACATTGCAGCGGAGGGTCAGCGCTCTGCTCAACGGCTGGTTGGGTCATCGTGACATGTGCCTGCATGTTGCATCCGACGTCGCTTTCCTTGGCCTCCATTGCCCATGCAGGTTATCACAGCTATACACAGGAAAGTAGGGGCATGCCATCCTCATTTTAAAATCACAACACATCAAGGGTGCCCAGCCATCGCCGTCATTCCTGTCCATCGGGTTGGACAGCCTCGGAAGGCATGGATGCTGCCTTGCTAGACCTAACTAATCAGACTTAGGTGCAACGGTGATTGCTGTCCTATATTTAGCCCTGTGATCTAGCCATCTCTGGTCTAGCACCAGATATCCGCGCAAAATCGAATGCTAAAGCTGCAAAACGTTAGCGTTCAGACCCCTTCTTGCGCCATTCGAATCTGCTCAAATCGATAGCATTTATATAAGCAGCGGAAATAAAAGTACCTTTAAGTAACTTAGAACATAGCAAGTATTCGACCTTTGAGATTACCGTTACGTTCCACCTTCTTACGACCGTGTCATCTATCTCGAAAGCTGCTCGGCGTCATGATTCGATAACTTAAGGGTTCGAGTGTTGATCTGTCACACATTCCGAGGAGTCTGATGCCAGACAGCAACTAATGAATATTAGGAAGTTAAAAGGCGATATCACTTACTACCAATCTACTCTGGCCTACAAAAATACAACAGTCCACTCAATTCTGAGCCACAATCCGCTATGGAAGTTGAGTTAGCGTGCGGAACTTTTCAAATCTTCTCTATCTCAGTGTCCTCTGCATTCAAAATGTCGCGCGACAGATAAGCGCCAGCCAGCTGTCTCTGATCCACAACTACTTGGTCGCTGTCCCCGAACAGCAGTGCAATTTCCTCGAGAGGTTTGTGTAGCGTATCCGGAAAAGTGAGGAATGAGACCACAGCAGCCAGAGCTGAGAGGACGATGAAGGAAATGTAGTATTTCCAGCCGATAGCAGCGAATGCGTACGGGGCGGCCTCGACCCAGGCGAGATTGATCACACAAAGGGTGACAAGTGCCAAAGTAAAGCCTTGCGCTCGCAAATGTGATGGCCACAACTCGCCGATATAGAAGTACGAGGTGCCATCAAGAGTGAGGGAGTTGAAGATAAAGAACAAGAAGAGCATCGCGACGGCGGCGCTTAGTCCTCCCGGATATTTGGTATACAGGAAGTTCTTCTGCAACGCGACATCGACGATGAGTGTCAATGTACAAAGAACAAAGCCCAGGGATGTTAGATATGGTCGGGGCAACTTGTCACAAATATTATAGCCACTGCGTTTATGACAAGTCCAGTAAGTGTCTAGCCTGCCGGGAGCAGCAAGACCCCTGTAGCGTCGTAACGCAGCTCGGAGTACAGCAGAGCGCCATAACCTAGGTTTGGTTAATAGGACACATGTAACGACTCCAACTGAATACGGACTGTTGATTACAAGCACTCCTGAGCTTACCAGCGAGAAAAACAAGTATATGGTTATGAGCGCTGGCTTCCGGTAGGATGGCCGTCGGAAAGTGTCGAGATAGCTCGCTTTCAAAGTAGCATCCAGTTCAATTTGCTTCGGCATCTGGTAAAATTCGCGCTCGGCGTACTCATCAGAGGAATCCTGAGGGTCGGATCGAAGTCGCTTGACCACCGCCCATGCCTCTTCGACGCGGCCCTTCGAAAGGAGATAGCGTGGTGATTCGGGCATCCAGTGGATTCCTGCAAGGAGGATCGCTGGGAATAGCATCACAAAACTCAGTGCAGCCCTCCAATGCTCATTTCCGGAGTAGGAATAGAACCCAACCCCAACATACCCAGCAAGGGTGTAGCCAAATTTCAAGAGGACCGCGTGAATGTCAACGAGCCTCCCACGGTTCCTTGGGGGAACAATTTCGCCCACCCAAAGCGGCACACTTGCGAGCGATTGGAATGCGCTGCGAATTCCATCAGCCTTTTTCGTCTTCGTTTCCTGGTATGTGAACAAAGGCAAGACTTACCCCCATCCAGTCACAAAGCGAAACGCGATGAACATCGCGGGTTTCACAGCGCCGGTCGTGAGAGCCCCTCCTATTAGAACGATGGTGTTCCCAACGATAATGGAGACTTTTCGGCCGTATGCGTTAGAGATCCATGCATGACAGAATGCACCCCCAATCCCTCCAACATAGAACAACGAGATCATGCAGCTATCAACGCGTTCGCGTTCGACCTAGTTCCGAGTCCCATGTATGTGATGAACGACGGTTGTCCAAGAGTAGTTGAAATAACGGACCCAGCATATCCGTATGACGCTGATCCGAGACAAGTGAAGAGAACAACGAAGACCGTGTAGGACCGATATCCGCGACGACGTTCGATCAGGCCAGTATCCGAATCGTACGCAAAGTCATCTGCTTTCGCGGCAGTGACGGCAGTCTCTTGGTGACGGGGTGTCGGGGTCGTCATGACGCTAGATGTAAGTCGATCCACGTATAATTGTAGAATCGAAACGCAACAACGGTCGCTTTGCAGTGCCAGGACAACGGCTTATTAGAAATGGGCGATCCTCACAATGCCCGTTGTTACTCCAGGGACCGAGGGCTACGACGTAGGTTGGGCCGTTTGATTTCTACCTCGGGTAACTCGGTTTGCCGTTAACGTTGCCTAGCTTCGAGATTGGTATTAGTGCACTAGATCTATTGCTTGAGCTAAGGATGTAAATTACTATAGTAACTGCTATTTTGAGCCAATAGTAATTACTATCACCAACGCAAATCCTGAGGAAGTGGTGCACCCCGGGATGTAGTGCACTTTATCCCGCACTTCCTCTTCAAACACCGTGTTTTTACCTGCAATGGACGCGATAATACGCGGTTCGAAAGCGTATTCGGAGTCTGAGATACAGAAAGCTATACTTGACAGCAACACAGGCAGGTTCACCTCAGTGCGAAAGTGTGCAACCGCAAACAGCATTCCTGTTCAGAGCCTCCGAAACCGCCTTTCCGGACGCGTTCCACGGCCGCACGCCCACGAACACATGCAGATTCTCTCGAACGCCGAAGAGAGGACACTAGTGAGATGAATTACTCATCTCACAAGTACCGGGTTTCCTGCATCTCCGTCCTTGGCCATAGAAATGGCTGAGGAAATCCGCCGCAACCGCTTCCAGCTTTCACGAACACCGCCTTCCTACCCACGATCCATCGGCAAGAGCTGGCTTGACCGCTTTCGTGCACGCCATCCCCAGATACAAGGTATATGGGCTCGCAAAATAGAAGGCGCAAGGCACAAGGCGATGAGTGTCGGGACTGCGAAGACATGGTTTGAAGCAGTAGTGGAGTTCCGTCTCCAGCATCAATACACTCCCGACCGCATCTACAATATGGACGAGTCGGGATTTGCAGTCGGAGACAGTCAATCATCAAGGGCATTGATAAATGTTCGCGAGAACTCAAGCTGGAAGGTGATTCTAGGCCGGCAGGAGTGGGTAACCGCGATCGAGTATGTCAGCGCCGGCGGCATAGCGCTCCCGCCTCTCATCATATTCAAGGCGAAACATACGAACACTGGCTGGATACCGACACATACCCCGCCGGATTGGCGGTTCTCGACAAGCAACAGCGGCTGGACGTCCGACAGCCACGCGTACGAGTGGCTGACCACCGTTTTCGAGCCTTTGACCCGGCCAGCTGACCCAGCACTCCACTGCCTTCTTATCATGGACGGCCACGGGAGTCATATCACAGCGAATGTGATATCACATTTTATGGAGCATGCAACTGACTTGCTCATCCTTCCACCTCATACGTCGCACATGCTACAACCCCTCGAAGTCAGTGTGTTTGCACCGCTAAAGCGCGCGCTGCCCGTGGCGCGCGCTGGCCGTGGACACCGACGCAGTCTCAAGACTCGATAACGGTCGCATACAGCGAGTAGAATGGACTGAATTGTATATTCGTGCACGTGAGAAGGCTCTCACATCACCGAATATCACTTCCGGCTGGAGAGCAACGGGTCTGGAGCCGCTGAGTCCGATTACAGTGCTTGAAAAGCTTGTTACGCCTCCGGCTTCACACCCTGTACCACCTTCTACACCGGGCGGACCCTCAAACCTCGACGCATCGCTTCTCCATAGCTCTCCACCAGACGGTACGGAATTAAGACAAGCAAATGCGCTCTTCAAAGCTCAGATCACGAGGGCTAAGGACGTTTCGTCTCCAGCCAAGCGTTACGCACAGCGCATGACCCGAGCACTTGAAACGACTCAAAGCGAGCTTGTCACAATTCGGAATAAGCTTGCAGAGCACAGGGAACTCCTACAGATCCGTAAGAATCACAGAAATGGGAAGCGGGTTAAGCTAAAAGGCCGATTGGTATTCAGCACTCAGGAAGTGCTCGAGATCGCAAGGGAAGCCGAAGCGGAGGCTATGTGCAAAAAGGGTCGTAGGCAACCACGGAAGCGCTCGATCAGCCTAGAAATTGAAGACAATGTGAAGAGCATATTGAAGCATGTACTCCGATTGCATTATTGTGGCGAGAAGAAGTTAGCAATGGATGCAGCGACGTCTGTAATAAGTGCACCACATCCCGGGGTGCACCACTTCCCTAGGATTTACGTTAACAAAAGTTCTTCCTTCGATCCTTATTGTGTTACGGCGGAGCGATCAGGTGCTAGGAACTAGTAGTGTTGCGTGGAGAGTAAACCGACAAATGTCTTGCGTAAACTTAGCCTTAACAAACTGTTGTCTTACCGGGTTTTGCCGAGGGAAAACCCAATTTCAGTCGTAAACGCCTAAAGCTCAGAATTATTTCGTGCGATCCTATTGTCCTTAATTCCGCTCAAAACCCTGCAAAACGGAATCTCTCGACAGTAGAACATACTACTACAGTCAAACTATAAAGCGTAAAGTTATCCGCGGTAAAAATACCCCAAGGTCTAGCTATCGGTAGAAATACCCGAGGTCTAGATTCGAGGTACTTTTACAGTGGCTAATTGTAGTTAGCCTTATTAATAGTATCTATAGCTCTATCTCTAGTATATCGAGCCGACGACCTTAGTAATAGGACCTTAGAAGCTTAGAAGGTATAAGCGGTCTAGGTATATATCGTAATTACTTAGGTTTAAATATATATTATTCGTTCGGATACTAATAGCACCCGCCTAGAAAGTACGTAAAGTATATTTAGGAAGGAAGGTCGCTCTATTCCGTACTCTAGGATAGGGAAACTTACTTAATTCGGTTCTAGCGAGACGGTCTCTATTCTAACGAAAGACCTCCTTACTTAGATCTTTAATAACTAACGCTACGACTAGAATAAGCCGGTAGTGCTTTACGAGACGTTAGTATCTAATACTAGCAATACTAACGGTTGCAGATATATTACGATACTACTAATAAGTCTCGTATAATCTCCGCAACACCGCATAGCCGAGCTGTATACACGAGGCAGGGCATATATGACTTTGGCCCTGCGATACGGGTCAGGTGTTATTGTTGGGTTACCGTTTTCTTTTAGTTCTGTGTATTCGCTCCCGCGCCCACGCTCTCACGCATGACACTGACAATGAGTCAGCTTTGAGAGAACGCTGCGCCAAGCGACGTCGAGGGAATATCAGAAGCGGGAGATATTGCTCAGCTCCAGCAGCGTGCTGGTTTGTTCAACGATGCAGCCGGAAAAGCTATTCGACGCGAGGGATTTAAGTGATATTACGAACTCGAAGCCCAAATCTCGTTCATTCTCTCTCGAAAATCCTGCATTGCACAGGCTACCCAAGCATGTCTTCACCACAAACACCATCAGATGGAGCCATGGAGCTAGAAAACATGTCCCCAGACAGAGAAAATGAAGCTTCAGACCCAATCTCTAGCTCGCCGCCTACTTATCCATCCGGCTTCAAACTCGTCGTGATTACGCTTGGCCTGGTTCTTAGCATCCTCCTTGCAGCACTTGACAGTACCATCATCGCCCCCGCCATCCCTTCGATAACATCGCAATTTGGATCCATCGCCAACATAGCATGGTACTGTACGTCTCCTGGACAACTCGACGTAGTCCTCTACTGCGACCAGCGACAGTATACACTGCAATACCTGGTCACCTTGGGAAACCGTCTCAGCGAGGCGATGTAGGCATGATCGCGGACCATTTACCGTCGCCTGAGAGGTGAGCTCTCTTTAACATTCCAATCCGTAACCGTAATTGCCTTATGTAATTCCGCATCTTGGGACAACACCTTGCCATCGATACACCGAGCATCTGCGATTCTCTTTCCTCCGTACTGAGGCTCGAATCGCCACAGGCGCGACGGATCTTTTAAAAAGTCGTTCCAGCCATGAACAAGCTTTTCTTGACCTTGCTATTCGCAGAGACCCAGAAGACTTGACTGTGGTGTTTTGATGACACAGCGACCGACACTACAGTCTTTCCGCCAGACTCTGTGTCACAGAGCTGTGAAAGATCATCTAAAGACGCTCCCCAGGCTTCAGTCGAGGTCGTGAATGGCGACGCCCAGCTGACAAGACGCTCCTCAGGATCAAGTCTTCGTAGAACTCTATCGCCTTTCTAGTCTGGGGCAGCGAACTGTTCGAGGTGGGTAGATTCGGGAACGGAACCCTGACGAGAGGAAGACGTGCATACGGAAGCACTTCAGAGCTGGAAGCGATGCTGCATAAGTAACGCCGACGCCCGGTTCACGAGCCTTCGGTCGAATTGAGCATATCTCAATAGATAGAGATCATTCTGCATGACCAGCCTGATCAAGGCATCTGTCCCGTAGATGCGCCACGGAAAAGAAGTGGAAACTGTCGAAGAGACATCCTTGATGATTGTATAACCTACGGCGCAATTCTGCGAATACCCAAGTGAACGCATGCAATCTGCGCTGCTTCCTGACGCGCCTCCTTCTTCGATCGACCTTCCGCTTTCGTCTCAAAGCCGTCGAACAAGAGGGTTGTTTGGAATCTGGGGACTGAATCTGTATCTTGGTGTCGAGGTATGCAACGCCTTTGCCCTTCTGGTCCCCATACTCCTTCAGCACTTGAACATCTTCTCCCGATGCTCTGGCTTAAAAACAAAGCCCTGTTCATGGTCGAGGAAGCGGTGCGATGTCTGCTGATATAAGTACTCGAAGCTCACCCGCTGTGTCGACTGTGGGCGCTGTCAGTACTTGCAATCTGTCGAAATGGAGTGGAGCAGCGCAATAATCTATGCCGTTGAAAGAGACATGGAGGTGAAGACGCCGACGGAATCCGAGCGGACCTCAATGCGCGTGTGGAGTCTCGGGTACACCCGCCTCCCAAAATCCAACGTCATCACGAATGCTGGGCGGTTTGCGAGGACGATGCACCATAGATCGATGTCAGCCGTAAATTGGTTGGCGTTTCCCGCTGAACGAACCCGCGATGCACGCAGTTTGCGCCATATAGGGGATACACCTTCGCCCGGGCGTGCGACAACGTCCTGATGAAGCATCCTCCCGGATCACTCAAGGGCAAGCGCGATGTGATGGAAACGCCGCGGCAACGCCCCTATCAGGACCATGACCAGGACCAGGACCGGAAGCATGCCCACGACCCTACCAGTCTGAGCGAACAGTTACCTGGCGGTCGAGATGGGTGGAGGGACAGTGTCCTCGGCCAGCCGAAAGGTTGGTCAAAGGCACTGCAGTCCTACGCTCGTACTTTGTCATCCTTTGCCTATCCGGCGGGCATCTTTTGGGGCGAGGAACTCATACTCTTGCACAACGATGCCTGGATAGGGGCCGGCGGAAAGGCGGAGCAGGGGCAACGCCAACGCGGCAATCTTGGCGCAGATACTTTCCGTGCACTGTCTTCGGCTCTTCATGGTGGCCAACAGAAGAAGATTGCGAGTCGCGATCTGCTTAGAAACGACTCAGAAGACCAGGACGAGCGATTCACGGTCCTTGTTAGCCCCCTGTTCGCCGACGATGGTCCCAAGGTGGAAGCAGCAGGCTTGCTCGCACAGATGTTTCCCAAACACGACTTTGACGGCGAGGAGGAAATCAAGGACAGGGATACGCCAAATATGGGCACGGCAAAACCCGACGATATCGTGAAGCACGATAAGATCGACAGTGTACCCCTAGACGAGCATCCGTTCTTTCATCGGTTTGCGGAGATGCTCCCTTCTGGGCTTGCAATTTTGGACCACAAGGTGCGTTATACAGTCATGCTTACGTTGGAGTGAATGCTAATGGTACGCATAGGCGCACTCTGTCTTTGTTAACCAGCACTTTTATACGCTTACAACCCACAAAGGTGATCAGCAGTCTTTCACGTCGTGGCCACAAAGCATACATCCAGACGATTATTCGCGGGTCATGGCGGAGTACCGGGAAGCGTTCGACTCAGGAAAGCAGTTACGGACGGAATTTCGCTCGCTAGGCGACGATTACCCCTGGCGATTGTTGCTGCTGACGCCACTTGGGGAGGAGAACCTACAACACGTCAGCCTACGTGAATACGGAGGCTTCATCTGCAGCCTAGTCGACATCACCTCTGAGAAGAGGGCGGCGTTATCCGAGCGCAGGGCTGCACAAGAAGCCGAAGAACGCCGCGGACAGCAAGAACGCTTCATCGACATGATCTCTCACGAAATTCGAAACCCGCTTTCGGCCGTCATGCACTGCTCAGACGACATTGACGCCGCCATCAGTGACAAAGAGCACATCGACATTCCTACTATACGGGAGGCTATAGATATCATCAACTTGTGCCTGCAGCATCAGCGTAACATCGTCGATGACGTGCTTTCGTACTCTAAGTTGGACGCTTCTATGCTGTCTCTGGCACCGCGAGCATGCCACCCAAGCGAGACGCTGGCTAATGCGCTGAGAATGTTCCAACCGGAGTTCCGGAAGCAAAGACTACAGTTTGAATTCAAGATTGATACATCGTACGCAGAATACAGCATTGACTGGGTCATGGCCGACATGGCCCGCGTTGGGCAAGTCCTTGTCAATTTGATATCCAATGCGATCAAGTTCACCGCGAGAAGGAGTGGCAAGAAGCAGATCACGGTCGTGGTAGGGGCAAGCTGTGAGCGGCCCACGAGCTATCCCCCAAACCTAGTCTTCTTAAGCTCAGACGAGACGTACAAGATGGACAACACGAATGGCAGCGAGTGGGGTAACGGCCCAACAATGTATATCATGGTCGCGGTCAAAGATACGGGCATCGGCATCAGCAAAGAAGGGCAGGAGCGGCTTTTTGAGCGGTTCCGCCAAGCGACGCCGAAGACCAGCGACACGTATGGTGGATCAGGGCTGGGCCTCAATATCAGTCGAAAGCTTTGTCATCTTCACGGAGGCGAGATCGGGGTCAGCTCGAAAGAAGGCGCGGGCAGCACATTCGGCTTCTTTTTCAAAGCCAAGCGGGCCGATGACCCCGGTTCTTACCAGGGTCGCTCCGAGCAGCACGCGATGGACGATGACAGACTCGAAGGCCTCATACAGGACCAGGGGTATCCTGCGGGCAAAGCTGTTCCTTCAAAAGATGTTCCTGAGAGCATCAAAAATCCTTCAGTAAAGGATACTATCGCAGCTCCGCCTGATCGAAGTCCGCAAAAGGATGATCGGTACGCGCAAATAAAACGTGTGGCTGAACAGGTGGAGGAGTCGGAAGCAGACGCTCACACGCATGCTGAGACGTCGTCAGAGGTTAAACCAAGCCGGAGTGACGACTCGGCGCCACGTGGCTACACCGAGGTATCGGAGACGCCGGTACGTCCTGGCATAATGCAGAGCGATGCTCAAGGGCGACCAAAGGGAGCCGATCACGACAAGAAACCCGCGAAGCTTCACGTGCTACTCGTGGAAGACAACATTATCAATCAGCGGATCATACATCGGAAGCTACAAGCTAGGGGTTTCGAGGTGACCACTGCCAACAACGGCCGAGAGGCGGTGGAGGCAGTCCGCAAAACATCCAAGCACTTCAGTGGAGAGAAGGGTGCATTCGGCATCATACTGATGGACCAAGAAATGCCGATACTCGACGGCAACGCCGCGACTCGCGAGATCCGCGAGATGGCAGAGAAGGGTGAGGTAGAGAGGATACCGATCTTAGGTGTTACGGCGAACGTGAGGCCCGCACAGCAGGGCGAAATGGTAAACTCTGGCATGGATGATGTGAGTGCACATCCTAGTACACAAGGTGGCAGTCGTGCTAACGTGCGACAGGTGATAAGCAAACCATACAAAGTCGACGACCTGATCAAGAAGATCGACGAGGTGACGAAGAAGGGTGAGAAGTCAGGCATACGGTGAGACGCGATCAATGATAGACCGTGTGAAGTTCAAGCGTGGCGTTCGACGGGAAGCATGGCGTGAGTGCCGTGGCGTAACATGAAGGAAAGGATTGCATCAGCGGGTCAGATATGGTGCACTGTTTCGTTTGATCAACGTTACAAGCGGCGTACGATGTGGATCGCTCCAAGACCAACCAATGTGTGCATCGCGCTTTCAATGACGCTGCGCTCATTGCAAGTGCTGGTGCTAATAAGAGGTATGATCGCGATACAACAGTTTGACAAAGCACGCGGATCACAAGCGTCAAGACTTTACAGCCTACATATCCTATACGAATTTACCTCAGGCATTGCAGCAACTGGTGAACACATGTGGCACAAGGAATAGAGGGGAGCAACGCATTGTCATATTTGACCCACGCACTCGGTTCAAGCTCGGTCTACTAATCGTGAACTGTGGTAAAGAGGTGGATGATCACGAAGTCGAAACCCCTATATCACTAAGGGTCGAGCTAGCAGTGATACTGCGGCGCCAAGAACCTTGATACATGTGGCTCTGTGGTACTGTAATGCCTTCGTTGAGAACGAGAAAATTTTCGAGATGTCAACCTTTACATCACGAAACTGTTTCGCCTGCCATTCAACCATTGCTCTCGTCGCGGGCTTGGATGACTTACCACATTCTCTGGCCGACTTTCGTCACTTGCATGAGAGCAGTCCCGCGCCATACTTCGGAAGTGGTAGCTTTGGTACGGCATCTTCTAGATGCACTGTCCGGATGTCAACTGATCTCTTCCCTAAGCAGGGCTGTTGGTGCTTTCAGACATAAATCCATAAAATGTCTCGGACGAGACACATATCGGGAGCCACCTGATTTCCGAGAGATGCGATACACAACATCTGTCATAACCATCCAGTCCTAAGACGGACCATCCAGGATCATGTACCTTCTGTGCGGGACTATGAAGCAGTCAGTGCGATCACGAGCTCATCGCTCAAGGAGGCGAATACCACAGCAACGCAGCTGAAACGATCTGAAGCTAGAACACTCGTGCGTACCTTCTCGACCACGCATACACAAGGGCAGAGTCGGATTGATCCAGCATCGGAACTCCCAGTACCCCATATTACGAGGGCAGATGATTCACATTTCTGGCATGAGCTCTGGCACTCCAACAGAGCCGTGGAATTCAAGGAATGACAAGCATTCTTGACGCACGTAGGCTATCGTATGGAGCCTCAGTTTGGTTCGGGATATCGCTTCAAGCACAACGGTTCAGGCTTTGCCTCGCATACTATTGTCTTTCACGATCTGCACGGACGTACTGAAAACACATTGCCTATGAAGTGCGCGCGGTCATATTGGGGTGGCAGACCAACAAGTTGCACATCCAGTCTGGAACGTAACGCCGGCCTCATCTCCATGGACTCTTCCAGATGCATTGGCGCTTCCCGTTGAGCTATCCTTTCACCACGACGCCGTGGTAGTGCACAAAGCAGCGGAGAACCACAAGTTCTATGACTCCCTCTCGCTATCATGGCAACAGCGGTCGTGTATGACGCAGACGTTGCCTCGTTGCCTTGACATACGGTTTCCCGTCATTTAGATCCCACACGCATATCTATAGCATCCTTGTGACAGCATTTCCGCTTCTTCTGTTCCTACGCCGTAGAATGTGCCTGGGCCTACTGGGGATCGCACACTGTGGAGCCATTGATGGCCCCACATCTCTTCATAGTCACGTCCATTGCTTCGGTCGTGTTAAGACTCGTACCCGATTGTCGGGACCTACTCATGGACCCAATGCAAGAAATTATTTTGGCACTCCAAGTTCTTGTGTGCCTTACGACAGTCTCTGGCCTGTTGGCAGAAGTCTGTGGTAGCATTACAGCATCGCTTGAGCGTCGCGTGCGTCACCTGCGCTTTGTCCAACGTACCTTCCAAAGTGATCCTGCGTGTGCTGCGACATTTCCATAATCCTTCACGAGAGGACAATTCATTGAGCTCGCTCCCAACACCCACAAGAGCATTCATTGCTGATGGTACCGTTTGCTCAGCACGACGCCCGTCGGCAGCATCCTTAACTTTGGACCCAGGTCGTGAGGGGGTCGTGTCGGGATAGATCAGATTCCAGCTGGAATGTACCAGTGAATCCGTGTTTTTCCAGCCGTCTCTCGATACTGGCAACATAATTGCAAAATGTCTATTAATGCTCCTTACAGCCAGGGGACCCTAAGACCTTCTACGGCGCATGGGAATATGTCGAGCCAATCAATGTGCGTTCGCTCCTGATACTATGACTTCTGATTATGTGCTGAACTCTCAAGAATGCGCTTCATCTAGACAGCGGACCCACATACAACAGTATCCACTTTTGCTTGCAAAGTCAATGCGATTCCTGAAATGTATTGATATCGCCGTAAGCGGAATCCGCCAAGTATTTGTTTGGATGGTTGAATGTCTCCTTAAGGAGATGGAAGGGGTAAGAGGGTCGATCGCCAGCCTCAAGAAGCAAGGCATACTCTCAAGTGTCTTCCCACAGATCCTCTAAATCTTGCTCTTCTTGCGCTGGGAAAGTGCTGGTAGCAGTCGGCGATGGAGTGGCAATGTTTTGATCGCTTGTTGGGTTTAAGGATCGGTGGGGATAGTTGTAGCGGAGAGGGATCCGACCTAACAAGATTGTCACTAGACTTTTCGCACACCAAGATTCCGGTGTTTGATGAATGCTGCAGCCCTAGCGAAGATGGCGGTGCGGCTACTGCAAGAGACGCAATTTAACGGTCAACACCGGTCGAGAGGTTGTCCACTAAACCATTTTCCGTTTTGAAGCGTTGAAGGCACCCGAGTCCTAAGTCTTCCAGTCTGCTCGCCGAAAGTGTTGTTGCAGTAAACGCTTCGGCTTGCTTGATGATGGGCTCGTCCGACAGAGGTTCCCACCTGTCCCTCTGGTTCAATCTCTAGTCGCAGCCCAGCAGCTTCTGGCTCGATTACATACTCGTTTTCGAACCTGTACCGTCAGTGCCCGGACAGTGTCTGGTGAACGGCCCTGCCTACGCTTGGATCGCGCTTTTCACCCATCGTCCGCTGCCAGATACTTCTCTTACTAAAATTTTCGAAATGGTACCATCTTAATAGCAAACCTCACATTGAAGCACACCAGCTACAGCCGTACCTACGGTCGACAACGAAAATATCTGCGCAAGTATCAATATTGTGGTTTGAAACATTCTGAGGGACATACCTGCAAGATCCTCTTGCTTCTCATGTGAATACAGCTTCGCGTGTTGGCAAATCTCTTGACGGTCAAGATCTGTCAGTATTGTCGGTCCTTTCTTAGATCTTGACACTTTTCCAAGGCATGACGCTTGGAGAGCTTGATCGAAAACCTGCTACACTGACTGTACAGACGCATGATCTCCTGACTTGATTGCCACTCGGCTTGGAGAGCTGATTAATGATGGCCAGCGTGGCATGGACAGATATTGCAGCGAGAGAGACCCGAGACGTGCTCTAATCTCGATTCCGAGTTGTCAGAGCTTGCTCAATGGTTGTTGAAGGTCTATTATGCGATCAGCGTTGCTGACCAGGTTTCCGGGTATCTCCAGCATGCGTAGTGCGTACGAAGGCGAACTGATAAGGATGAAGTTGCTGCGCCACATCGGCACGAACGGCCTGTGGCGTCCGTTGCTCATATGTTCCACTCCTGCTCTCGTACCAAAGCCCCACGGATTTGATGGCTTACACGGGGCCGATGCGATGCTACGACTGTCAATGAACGGTAGCGAACCATTCTCGGAAGAGCCAGGAACACCGACTCAGCCGAGGCATGATCCCAATATTTGGACGATCTTTAAGCAGTCGAGCAGAGCTCGGATCTCGATCGCTTTTCATGTACTGCCATGTCTCCTTGTGTCTCGAAGTTCGTGCAAAAGTTCAGTCTTGTGACGCTTTGGACAAATAGTAGTCTGTGATTTCAGCGGTACATGGCGTCGCCAGAACATGCTAATCTCTACAATAGTGGTGCCTCATTCAGCAAAAGTCGCTACGCTCACGTTCTTCGGACTGTTCCATGTCCCGGCATGCCCTAACACGTCTGCCAGTGTATGCTCAATTTTGTGTGCATCATCTCTCCAAGCGTCCCTCGCGATATGCTGCAATGTTCGTTATCTTCGCAAAACTTCCACCTGTTTTCAGTTGCACGGTCCTAATGCCCGCGCGGCAAGGCCCTGCAAAACTTGCTAAGGCACATCAGACATGAGCGATCACCACAGGAGCCGCCGCCACTTCAGGATCGATACGGCAAAGATTTATCGAGGGGTGGAAGCCCAAGTATACGCCTCGCCGCACGACAGACTATTTCGTAAAGAAGTTGAGCACGCAGGGAGACAAGACACGACAAGCCATGTGAAAGGTCGATCCACGGTCTCATATCACTAAGATCACAAGCGCAAACCTGCCCAACCAGAAATCATGGCCACACGGCTCTGCGCTATCGAGCTGACGTCATTCCGTCACTGCTGCCATCATCTGCTCACGGTCTGTATAGTCCCATCCACAGATACTGCTTGAGCCTTCCCAGGCGCACACGAGCCATCGTTCATTCATATCGACTCGAAACACCATAGCCGGCTGATCTGCATGGAGACTGTCTTCGGACCGCAAGCGCGTGCTCGTCCTTATCGACCGCGGACGAGAGCGCAGAATCGCCTCAACGTTTCCTGTCGAGGCCGTGCGCGCTGTGTGGGCCACACCTCGAGCGGCACGCCCCGGAAACGCGGAAGCATTCAAATGGTGAAGAAGCCATTTGCCCGCCTCTTCTCTTGTCCAAACTATGACTGATCCGTCGTAGGATCCGGAGACTATGACATCGGTATGGTCCTCATATGCATGGGCTTCCAGTGCCCTCACCATAGCACGGTGGCCGCGCAGACGTTTCTCCACACCCTGCAAATGTCGATTGTAGAGTCGTAAAGTGCCATCGCCACCACCGCTGATGATCATGTCTGTGCAAAGCTTTACACATGCAACCGTACGCGGCTCAACAGTGATCCGCAGGCACTGACCTGTAGATACACTCCAGATTCTAACTGTCCGATCGCTCGATGCAGACACAAGTAGATCGCCTGATATATCGACAGCGTTGATACCTCCGGCGTGCCCAATGAACGATCGTTTGTGCTCGATCTGTGTTGGTTGCAGAGCATCTCTGGGGTCGTGGCCCAGTTGCCACAGCTTAATCATTCCATCTGCGGAACCGGTGGTGAGACGGTCGCCGTCCATCTTCATGGTTATCACAGCATCGGCATGGGCATCAGTCAGTCGCCCAATCATTGTACGTGTCGAGAACTTCCAGCAGATCATTTGACCATTTGTGTCACCGGAAAAGATAATGTCCCGGCCTGGGTTGGGGTCAAATTGGAGACTAAGCACCCCGCCGTTATGGCCCAGCAAAGGCGGTGCAACTAGTCGCTGCGCCAGAAGATCCCAGATCCGGACTGTCTTGTCCATGCTGCCACTGACCAAGATACACCCCACCATCTGGATTGCGTACACATCTTCACTATGTCCCTCATCCATGTGATCGTGGCTTGGGAGATGGAAGCCTCTGGTTCGTCCCTCCCTCCACCGCTGTCTCAACCGTGTACGGCGCTTGTAAAGATTGTACTAGTCAGGCGTGTGTGGTTCGCGTCCTGGGACTTCAGCCTGGTGGCAGACAGCTTCAGGCTCGAACGACCAGCCACCTTGCATGCACAATTGCCGCCAGAGACACGAATCCCTGGATATAGAGTACCAGAACGATGACGTTCTTGACACCCACGCCAGCGTCCGCCCGTCGAGGCACGACAAGATTGACAAGAACAGTTCCCGCGGTAATGATGCAATTCCTGGTGGAGCAGCCGTACGCGGCGACATTGCGTGAATCTTGTGATGTGTTGAGAGCAGGAATCCGTTTCGACAGCTATGATGAAGCCAGTATTTTGGCGACCATTACCACGCTATATGTCGCTCGTGTCCTACTTGCAGAAGTAAACAAACATCTGTTACCCAGACAACGGGTCATCCCTGTTGACGGCGAGATTACCGTAGGCAATATGCCCAACATAGCATAAATTTACTGTGGTCAGCCCTGTGCTATGGTAAGAGAGCTGGCAAGGTCGTTCGCCCCTGTGGAATACCGAGACCTCACCGAAAGGCCTATGACTCGCTGCCTCAACGCCGATCATTCCTTCACCGCTACAGTGGTCGTATGGGAGCATCTTGTCTATCCCGTCAGTTCTGTGCTCTAACATCTCTAGATTTCGCCGAGATGTGCAGAAGACTCTCTGCTCCCTTCCATCGTGATTGTAGAGTTATACAGAGCGCTGCTCAATGACCAAACAATGCAGCAATCAGCGTAACGCCAAAGAACGGACTGCGCATGCACGACATGAATCCTTGCCTGCTGTTGATCGAGGTCTGACTCCGAACAGTTTAGTGCTCTGATGTTCTACGAAGTTCCAGCGGCTAGGCTGCTTGGGTCTAGCGCGCGGCGGGACCGCATGAGTCACATCTATTCATAGATACTGCAGTCCTTTAATTCCCCTCCTCCGCGTCTTCCTTTCCCGAACGTTTTCGCTTCCGTCCCCTGTACGCCTTTGCCGGAATTGTGTCAAATTTGTAGCTGTTCTGGAGATAGCCCGCCAAAGCTCGTAGGCTCTCGACTACCAATCACTGGATTGTGTAAGCGCTGCGGTTACCCGTGCCCATACGTGCTTGCCTTCTTATATGACTGGCCACAACTCCGTTGCCAGAACCGTTGTCCTTTTGCTCTGCTAGGAAATGCAGTGTGTGACCCAAAGCAATGGCTACACCAGAACATAGAGTGGGCGGTTTCCCCGCAATGCGCGATGCAGAGACCTTGCTGCGGGAGAATGCATCCCTTCGGAAAGAGTTGGAGACTATGGCAGAACGACTGGCAGACTCGGAGGGTCGAGAGGCAATTGCAATATACGAGAGGTATCGCTTCTCATGCTGTGACTGACGTATCCGAGAGTTGACATGAGTATCAGAGATGCAACGCGATCTGAACTCGCCATACTCCGTGCTGAGAACGATTCACTGAGACGAGTGGTCAGTACATTTATATCTCATGCCATACCTACCATACAGCATCTGAGCTCTGACGTACGCTGACCCCTGGCAGATGCACATGCCAAGATGCGGCTCCCCCCTCTCGGGTTCAAACCTCGAAGGAGAGGACATGGAAGTCAACTCTTTTCTTACACCAGGAAAGATGACACCGCGAGCATCGATACCGCCCATGGCAGAGTGCAGTCCAGACGGACTCGAGGTACCTACGGTCTC
Source organism: Recurvomyces mirabilis (assembly GCF_035927965.1). Lineage (NCBI taxonomy): Eukaryota > Fungi > Ascomycota > Dothideomycetes > Mycosphaerellales > Teratosphaeriaceae > Recurvomyces > Recurvomyces mirabilis. Next base: position 39,117 of record NW_027041976.1, on the reverse strand, counting down.
ACATGCCACGGAAAATCTTCCACGAGCGGTTGTCGAGATTGGCTGCCGCCCTCTGTATTCGCTTTCTGAACGGCATTCGTCGCTGGATGACGCTCTCATGGCCGAACATGCTGGACGCAGCCATCTTGCAAGCCCCGCAGTCCCGGAGTCGGTCAGCAGTCGTGATCCACCGTCCTCTACGACACGAAAGACTGTGGCGGGAAGCCCGACAGGTGAGTTCTGTAAAGATAAAGCGGAGGATCTGTCGGCCATTAGCATCGAAGACGCCCAATCTGCACCAGCTGCACCACCTTTGAATGATCTAGCAGTGCTGGCCTCGAAGGCTGGATCTTGTGATGACGACAATGCCTTGGAGGACGTGGCTAGGGCCCAGGACGAGATGAGACTCGAGGTGGGAGACGCTGTCGAAGGATCGCTCAAGGTTGTCCCTCCACAAGCACCCGACTCACCAGTCAACGTCCCGGTTCCCGCAGTCGACGAACCTCCTCGGGAGGTTTTAGGTGAAGCTACTCACGACGTGCCTCGCAGCACCATGGACGAGACACATTGCGAAGCTACCACGGACGCCAAGCCCGAGCACACACACGTGTGGGACACGGACACCTTGGCTGGTCCTACCATGCCCTTTACACCACATGCTGAGCCCGCGCAAACAGCTTCCGTCACCTCTCCCGCCTCGCTTGCAGAAACGCCAGCAAGAAATATGATTGTCGACGTGGAGAAAGGCCGACCCATACCCGCTTCCTCGCGAAGCGTGCTGCCAAGCCCGGAACTGATGTCTCCGCCGCTGGACTGGTCACTGACAGACATGTCCACAGAGCTGTCGAAGCGCGACCAGGATGCGGAGCCTTTGGTCGAGTCGTCCGCTTCGCGATCACCTTCGCCCATTCATGTGGCGCAAGGCGGCACCAGCTGTGGCGTGCCAGCCTCAAACGATACAGCAGAGGTGGAAGTTCCACAATTGGATATCTCGCCAAGCACCACGTCGCCACTCTCGTCTTTTGCCAATGGGGGCCAGGTCCCCTCGCCAACAACGCGCATCGGCGACACCTCGGTCGACGCACAAACCAGTCTGCGGCAATTGCCGTCAGCACTCGAGGAAGGGACTCGACCTCCAGTACCGCAATCAGCCGCCTCGGATGGCTCGCAGATCGAAGTGGCGTGGGGAAAGAGACCAGAGACATCCTGCACGGGAGCGATAGAAGACGAAGTGACGACTGTAGACAACGTCGGATCTTCCGATGCTACGCTGCAAGCGCCTAGCTCGATAGCAGGAGACAGCGATTCTGCTGGTGATGATGAACTCTTGTCCCCACTGATGCGCAAGACTGCTCGGCGAGAAAAGAAAATCAAGAAAAGTACTCCCGCCAGCAAGACCAATGGAGAGCGGGATCAATCGCTCGTGAGTGGACAAAAACCTCAAAGCACCAGCGCGAAAGGCTCTGGACGAACAAGATCTCGACCAGAAGATTACATTCGCAGGAGCTATGCAGCGGCCGGGCTGGACCCGTCCCGGCTCATTATCACATACGAACGTCCTTCCGAAAACCCGCTGGAGTTATACATGAGTTCCACTGCGAAAGGCCAAGCAGAACTGACGACACCTCGAATGACCAAGTTGAAGAGCGCAAGATCTACTCTCCTGGCTTGTCTACCGACAGCCGGCAACGACAAGGCAGACAAGAAGGACGCCAACCTCATTCGAAGGCTCTGTCTTTCCCCCCTGCGCGACGGGGAGACTTCGCGGTTGGTCGATGTCGTGAAAGCACTGCGCCGTCGGAGCGAGGTCGCAGGAGATGAGTTGAGACTTTTTCGCTGCCTGGAAAGCCTGATGATTACGGTCACAAAGCAACACGATGAGAAAGAAGTAAGGATACTTAATGTCACGTCGTGGTCAAAATTACTAATCGCGTCCAGTATCGAGAAGCCCTGACAGAATGGACCAAACATGAGATTGAGTGCATGGACATCTATATCTGCCTCAACTATGTTCTTCTGCGCCTGGACGAACGTTGGCGAGGACTTCATTTGTTGCTTCTTGTGTTCTTGCGTAAGTGACTTGACCTGGCACACCATCCACGACGTATACACGCTGACGGTCGTCCAGTGAGAGCAGGTGTCAAGCAATTGCAGATCTACTTCGCACGAGCGCGAAGACCCGCCGCTCTGCTCTTACTGGTAAAAGGCCTAAATGATCCAGATCTCTGCGAGAAGCATTGTCCTTGGATGCGTCAGCTAGTGGCAAACGCAACGCTGGCGGAGCCGCTCATTCTGCTTCGATCAACGCCCCTGAGCATGTTACAGGACCGGGTCAAGCACATCGTCCAGTACGTCAGCTCCATTCACAGTGCTCGCATATAACTTCCTCACTTGTTATAGGCCATCTTTCGTCGCCTCTGCTTTAGGGTACGATTCTACATACGATGAGCGAGCACTCCAACCTGCGTGGCCGTCAGGCTCCTCACAGGAGCGTAAGGCCCACGGTAAGCGTCTTTGGGTAACAATACATATTAGCCGATGAGATGGCTTACCACAGACCCAGCTTCCCTTTCGCCATCGACTGCTGCTAGTCGAGCGAGTGACCTGCCGATCAGTGTTGTCAACGCCGCCGCCGCCGGTCTCATATCTTTGGCTCGAAAACGCCCATTGTCCTCTGCCACAGGATACGACAAGACGACCAGTCCGACCAAGCGGCGGCGTTTGGACGACTTAGCGCAGGACTTCAGCGAAATCCACGAGCCGGCTGATAGCGACGACTTACCTACGGCTGACTCTGAGGGTACGAACTACAGCCGCTTTAGGTACTACGGCGCTATGGCATCGACATCCGTGAGTCCTTCCTCCAAAATTGATCGTGCACTGCTCTTGGCTGACTTTGGTTCAAGGAGAATAACTTTACATACACGGAGTCGTCAAATTCGCCTGTCAGCCCGTGGGCATTTCCGTTGCAATCGTCAGGTGTCCGTGCTGAATCAACAGCACCGGCAGAACCTCCACTGCAAGCCAGGGCGTTCTTACCAACGGCAAAGCCAGAGCCCTTCCGGCCTATGACGGATGTGCTACTCAACGCACGGGCAGCGATTTTTACGCCTGCTAGGCGTGACTGGGGAGTGACCGGCAAGTGTATCCTCAAGTCGAGCCGCGAAAAGTGTGTTCTGACGTCTGCCGTAGTGGGAACTCCATCGACAAGCGCAACAATTCATGGTGTGGTAGGTCGTTCGCTCTCGGCAGCCACGATTCGGACGTTGTCCGCGCCGTAGCCTTACATCAAGTTTTGCCGCGCTGATTTGATGGGTAGAAGCGGAAGCGATCCTTAGGCGAAGCGTCCTTAACGGAGGATCGAGCGATCAACAGACCGCGTCTCGATGCGCAGCACGGTACCACGATCTTCTGCACCATCTCTACTATGTTGCTGACTGAGTCTAGATCATTGTGTCCCGGCGCCGGAATCTGTGCATGAGCATTCAGTCGCGGGTAACGAGCTAGGCTTGAGTAAGACAAGTGGCAGCGGTCACCACTCGTCGATTGCCGATATGGAAAAGGAAGCAGACGTAGAACAAGTAAAAGCGGAAGGTGTGGGTAACAATGCCATCACGGAGGAGCACATTAGGACAGAAGCAGAATCGCTGGTATGTGAAGACGCTCTTCAACCACAAATCTACTGACGAGTGGCAGGCAAAGACTCTGGAGCAGAATGGCCAGGAGATATGGACAGGGGATTCTCCCTTGATCATGCTGAGCCCGGGAATGTGTAAAGCAGAAGATCTTCGCAAACTGGCCACCGATGGCAGGCTGAATGATGAATTCGTGAACATAGTCCCCTTACTGGGTGAACACGAGGATGTGAAAGAATATCTGTTACCGACATTTGTCATGGAGCTCGTTCGCGAAGCCAGGTACAAGGATTTAGACACCTGGGCGGCCAAGATCCCAAAGCAGGCCAAACGATGGGCGTTCGGGGTACACGAAAGTGGTCACTGGATGGCCGTCAGGATTGACTGGGTCCAGCGCCTCATCCAGCACTATGATCCAATGCACCAGGGAGCCACGGCTCGCAGTCGACTCACGCTCAAGGTACGGCCACATGTACCGTCCTTCAGACGGCGCTAATCCCTCATAGCATGTTGAGAGGTGGGCTAGGCATCGTGATGGTGGACAGTCCGTGTGGCGTCTCGAGAAGTTCGATGGTCCTTTCCAGGCAAAGGACGACTACGTCAACTGTGGCGTCTATGTCACTTGGGTGTTGCGACACTGGATCCGTGGCAATGACCTGGACGCGGCCAGTCTAACGTGTCCTTTGGCCTTCAAAATGGAGATATTGCGGCTGCTACGGACGTCTCCCACGATTGCCAAACTGCCATCCGTCGGCGAGGATGATGGTTCTACAGACTCCATTTGCTCTGGTAAGTTCTGCTTAGCTCCTGTACGACACGCATCTAATGAAGCAGACGACCACGCAACGACATCGGCTCACGTACGTCCAAGCGGCAACGTTCCCCAGCACGTGAATGCAGGGCAGGCTTCAAAGGACGGTCGGACTGCAGAACAACGACAGGGTTACAGAGAAGTACTCCTGGAGACTTCTCAGCACATCGAAGATGCGACGCGGGCTGCATCTGTGAATTTTCCGCTCGATAGGATCATATCTTCTTCGCCTGGGCATCCATATGTCGAGCAGGACCCGACACAGCGTGGTACCGTAGTTGCTGCTTCTGAGAACGCAGCAAATGGAGCGGCTGTGAATCCGGCTACGCCGACTCAAGAAGTCTCAAGCAACACGGGGCTTCGCGGCATCCAGGCATCGCAGCCTCTGTGCCTTGGTGACACATCGGCCCTCCACCCGAGGTCACCGAGAGAGCCTGGTCGAGACATAGATGCTGATAGTAGCTCGTCCAGAAGCAGCCTGTTATCCACGGGTCTGAAAGTGTCAGAAAACACAAGCGTGACATGTGACGACCTGCAAACCCCGCGAGCTTCCTTCGACAAGCCGAAGCTACCAATCGATGCCGATGTCACCGAGTCAGTATCCAAACGTACGAGCATCTGCTCAACCAGCTCTGATTCGTTCCTGACTAACAATGCACAGATGTCCCTGAAGAAAACATGCACACGACTACACACGAGAAAGGTGAAGACCTGCGCAATGAGCGTCGTGAGCGACACAGCGGACGTTCGAGCCTTCCACGACCGTTACTCTATGCAGGACGAGGCGGCGAAGTCGTTCTTGGCATAGGATCCGGGAACATCGAAAGCGTGGTGACACGGAGACTCCTCGATGACAGCGAAGCACCAGGCGAAGCAGGTACACATACACAGCATACAACTAGGAGGGACGCCTCAGTCCCGCCATGCTATGTTACATGGGCAGGAGCGACTGAGGTCGGAGATGTTCAAGCACCTTTTCCGCTGAATCTCCCAGAAGATAGCGTGGATGGTCTCAGAGCACCCGTGCTTGACGGTGCACCGCGCTTCGCAGGAGATCCAGAAAGTGTTCCATTGACACCTTTCCTGGATGAGCTTGGCACGGTTGACTGGGCTAATTTCCTCGAGAGAGTTGACTGGGATCAATTTGTGGATATTTCTTAAAGCTGCAATTCACTTCGCTGTGAGCCACATTATCGGCCCTTGCCCAACTTCTACAAAACCCTTAGAACTTTCTGGCCAGTACACTACCTTACCCGTTTCCAGGCTAGTGAATCCAAAATGCCGCCAGTGGACGGGAATCTCACCCGTTGGGTGGAGTTAGCTTCGCTGAGACGATCCCAATCGGTCCCCAATTGATCTTCTTCATTGGCAACATCTTTGGATTCCGTGAGCTTTTGGTCATTGCTGGAGGACAAATCCTCGCACCTCCTTCAATTTCCTTCGCGCTTATGTGATCACCTCCGGAACTTCGGCACCTGCTCCAGAGACCATTTCGTATCTGGTCATGCTCTGAGCTTTGTCGGAATGTTCTCGAATCGCCTTATCAGCAAGCCCAGTATCCGTGTCACTCAGGAGTTGAACGATTTCAGCATTGTGGTCGAGATTTAGATCTTTTTCTTGGCTGCTTTTCGCAGCGCTTTGTAACGATCTTTCATATTCGTCGAGATTCATTTTGACATAGCAGAAACAGCCGTGTAGTTCTCAACATGTCGACTTACAAAGGCAAGAATTTATCTCTCAGCTAACCTTTCGCATGACGCCAACGCGCCAAGTATCTAGCGTCGGCACTAATCTTAGTCGTCGCAGTAGAACTGGACTCTGTCCATGGATCCAACGGTACCATCTGTGTCAAAGCCGAAACGTGAGAGTGCCACTTCCAACAACCTCTCCCGCCCTTGTTGAATCTGCTCGACTCGCAAGTGCAAAGTGGACCACGACATAGGTCCCGCGGGGACAACGCCGATACATCGTCTATCCCCTCGGTCAAGCAAGACTCCTACAAGCTGCGCGGCCGATGCTTCAACTCAAGATCACTGCGAGCAACAGCGCGTTCGTTAAAATAGATGAAGCGTTGTACAGAGTTTGGTGATTTGAACAGCGGCATACCCAGAACAGGTCGGCTCGCCGCAGCCATCCACAAGGATGAATCGCGACCCTTGCGTCTGGTGCGGATGCATTGCGGTCAGACAGCAAGAGAATTATAGCTGCTGCAACCACCTATCAACTTTTACATGATATTGAGCAATGCCAGGGACTATACGCGAGCAAGTAGAGACCGGCGATTGTCAGATGGGATGGCGAGCAGGGTGAATAATATAGGGATGCTTCTTTACGTGGATTACCACGTAACAGTACAGCCTGTGCGATTTGCCAAGTGTAGGTACAACAACATATCACGCCTGGTTTACACTTGCTGATTCCCCGAGTCTCCTCTCTACAATACCAGAAAGCGGAAAAAAGAAATAATATAGCAGCAAACAGGGTGTTACTACAGGGTGCAAAGACGCGGAACGTCAGACTTCTCGCGAGCACGGTGCGACGAACAAGCAAACCTACCGGCCTGCTTATCGAGTCTGGCAGAACTGACTAAGAGCTGGGCATACAAGGCGTTCAGTAGAGGTCGGATTTATATACTCCGTCTGCAGTAGCATTTGTAGAATGCAGATGTGACATGTTTCATCACGGAGCTGCTGGCGGATGAATAATCATTTGATCCTGGCGCGGTAAAGAACCGGAAAAAGCGTTCATGCTGTGCATGCATAGCGTCACAACGAGCACTCCTGATCTGGCGGTGGTGGTTGTGTCGAGGTTTGCGCTGGGCAGGAATCAAGCCGTCTTCGTTGCTGAAGTTGGCCGCGAACGATGAATTGGTTTCGATAAACGATAGCGAGATAAGCCGAACGTGACCCCACCGACAGGTAGTTCGACGTGACGTTGTCTCCAATGCGTCTGATGGGAGAAATGGACCACTCTCGAGATGCAGGCATATCTTCAGTGCTGGGAGGGGAAGAAGCTTGGGGCAACCGGAGTCGATCTTATCGTTCATATTATGCGAAGCATGAGCAACACCGCTTGTTGTCGAGATTCTGAAATCCAATTAAAAAGATTCACTCGAAGCTCGTCCACATACAAATCTGTGCCGACTTAAATGGTCTAGACGACATCAAGTTCCCGCTCACAACATCCTTGCTGCTAGCCCGGAGCTTTTTGGCAAGCTCTCTCGGGCTACAACCTCCCTGCGGATACATAAGACTCTGTTCGCGGACACAACCACGACAGCTTTTCGACAGGAAACCGATTCTCACGAAGAGATGACACCCTATGCGTCCGAACGCTCTATACTGCTTCATAGTGATCTTCGCACCTTCGCCCCTGATGATTTGTACTTGTAGTTCCGACTCTCTTCTATGATGATCTCTCGACTCTTCGCACTCGAGACATCATCTTCTTGCAGCACCTCGCTGCCGATGTCGCTGGCCAAGTTCCGGACGTCTCTAGCATTTGCCTAGTTCTCGACACAAAAGAGTCTCTGCAACCCCAAGATCGCATTGCTCGACGTTGAAAGAGACTGCACAGAGACACAAGGAAGTAAGTCTCTCTTCCCAACCGCGAGATCAAAAGCGTGATGTAACTTTTTGGCGACAGATTGTAAAAGGGAATACCTCCGGAAATCGACTCGTCAAGCCAGGGTTTGTTACCATCAGACGCTCGATATCGCAATTGTAGCCGGCCAGGATAATGATGAGCTTACTCGAGAATTATGGCTTTGCCAATAATTGCATCGACTCGTCTGCAGCTTCTTTCGCGAATTCGCCTTTTGCTAAGCAATATGCCTCGTCTATCAACAGTACTTTGGCGAGCGCGCTCTTTAGGAGCTTTCTAGTCTTGTTGCCAGTATGTCCGACAAAATTACCTACTGGCTCAGTTATTGATGTTTCTAAGATCTCATCTGTGGCCAAGATCGTTCAATCGAGGTAGGTGTTGTCCAAGTATTCGTTGTCTTACCGGCGCCTATAAATAGTCAGTCATGAGGAAAAGTCTCCAAGACCCTCAGCCTGTCACGTGGCTCACAGAAGACAAGATTGTAAGGGACACGCTGGCGCGGATCAAGATCCCGGGCTCTCATGCTCATCACAACATTTTTGACCTGCCCAAGCCGTCACACAAGCCTATGACGCCTAAATTGGTCCTTGAAAAGCTCGGCAATCGAGATGTCAGTCTGGGCGAAGTTGACGTCGAAATCTTCTGCCTCTAGTAGAATTTTGGAGAATAGCCCTTCTTTTGGACATCGCTATCGATGACGTTGTTCTGCTATGTTGAGAAGTATATTCACTTCGCCCGCATCGCCAAAGCGGAGCTTGTTGCGGGCGTGTTGCAGGGTTTCCGAGTTACATTGCATGGCATGGCCTAAGACTTTATATGCTTACTGTGTAAACTTCAGTCTGACTATGTCCGCCAGCTCCTCGTCAATAAAGTCTTGGAAGTGGAATGCTTCGGATATCAGGAAATGGCGAGACAGACCGGGGTTGGCGTTGCGCAGCATGGTCTCGCATCTTATTATGGTATCCAAAATGAAGCACGCATCTATCGTCGCCGGGTACGCTCTGTATCCTGGCAACCAGAGTGTCGATCAATGCTGCTTTTCACGGATCAGCCGCTTGACCGGTCGAGGAGGTGTACAATCCGTAAGGCTCGTCTATGACAAGGGATCTGTCAGCAGTCGAGCTCAGTATTCCGTACATCGTGTTCTCGGAGGCACCAAGCACGTCACCCATGGAGTCTGGAGGGTCTTTCACGATGACTAAGGAGTGTCAGTTTCGGAGTCTGTTGTTCATCAAATCCTTCTGCTTACCACCAAATCCCGTTGGTAGCCTACACCACAAACGGCGCACGCGTAAAGACACCATCGAGTCCATTTCGGATGCCATTTGTCCTTGGAAGCGTGTCTCGATCTGGAGGACTAGAATCCGACGCAGCTCGTTGTCCTCATAGTCCGCGAAGACAAACTGATATGGAAATCAACGGTGCGAGATGCAATTCTTCTTAGGAGATCTGTGGTACACTATAGTCTTCACCATTCGTCCGCAACCTCCGACAGAGGGATCCGGTCGCGAGTTCGCCGTGGCATACATATCTCTTCACAGGGGCGACGCGTTGGGTGCGCGTTGAAACGCGGAGTAGAACGACGAACCCTAACTTTAATTCTAGCGTAGAAACTTTGGAACCCAGGGTTTTAATTATATTAGGCGCCATCTACAGGCTTTTGCTTCATCTGCCAGGTCAAGTCGATCTGACAGAACGAGAGATGCGACATTACGGCAGGCAGTGACGACAATCTCGAAGATGTTGATACAGCACTACTTAGCTGCGTCACCTTTTCGGTCGCCCATTGCCGCTTATGCAGCCATGCTGTGTGTTGATGAGAAATCAGGGCTTTGGAAGCAGCCTGGATCGTTCAACCATCATCTGTCCGCACTGGTTTATTGTGCCCAACCGTGGGTGTTTCGCTTCGCATGCCACGCTGTAGACGGGCTTTACTAGACGGCAACAGCGACGACTTCGATAGTGGTCTAGATGAAGAGCTTGATCGTCATATGCAAGCATATTTCACGAATACCATCAGCAAGCCGCTAGCGTATCTGCTGCTCTGGCGACGTTGACTATTCGGTATTGCCCCCGATCACCATGGTCAGCCGCCCTGCGACGTGGGATCTCGAGAAGACTCAGCTCACATACCATGGGGTGTCGATCACGATGGATCAGGTGCGATGCCTTTGTCGCTTCACGATCGATCGAGCACATCGTACGCTGTACGACTCTGAATCCAGCCAGCATCGAAACTCCTGCAAAGGTCAGTTGGAGTGTCTGGGCTGGAGCAGTTCGCTCGCTTTTGAAAGGAGCTGATCCTCCGTGGTGGTTGATAGAAGTACTTCGCTTTACGCATCTGTCTGCTCCTCGCTCTGGCGTTCTCCAAGGCTTCGTTGCTGGTTTTTATCAGGCGCATATTCAGTAGAAATCTCCATAAGGAGCGATTGGTGTCCAGCATCGGATATGGTCTTGTTCCCTCAACGTATGTAAGCCTTACCTATCTACGCTTCGAGGCCGCAAGCTGATCCGTTTAGTCGACTCGCTGGACCATCGTATGTGCTTCAGATGCGGCCACGGAACTTCTTATCCTTGGTTTACCGCTGTGGCTGATATTCCAGTACCGCGTGAGTGCTTGGAATAAAGTGCTTGTGATGCTCTCTTTCTCTTTCCAGCTGGCAGAAATGCTTCTCTTCATTGGAACCACCGTATCGTACATCAACTTCAACCGGACTGGTGTCTCAAGCATTGGACTTGCCAAAACTGTGGCATGGTAGGAGTCACTCCTCTGCGTGTCGCTCTTGACAGCCACGATACCATACTTGCGCAGTCTACTAGGCTCGTTCAGGTCAAATGGTGTTACCTTGTACGTGACGACTGCAATTTGCATCAAACATTGCTTGCTGACTGTGCGGGAACAGGACTAACTTGAGTTCCTTCGCCCACGACACTGGAGCCGATCACCCTGCAGTCCCCGATACATATCAATTACAATCGGTGCACAACCGTCGTACTTCGCAGCGCCGCGACGAGAATGGCGAATCTTGCGTCCGTCTAAGACCTGAAGATTCCGCGTACACTGTCAATATTGCTCCCGACTTTCAGGACAAAGAACACCGTGTAGGAGAGACCCATAGCGTAAAGAGCGATGGCTCCGAGCGGATGATCATTCGTCGAGTCGTTGACATCGAGATTGAAGAGATCTGATGAGGAGTCCATGGCCTCTTCCGCTGCTGCTCCCCGACTATGCTTGTAGATCCCACCGATGCACTTCGCGGTACTTTTTACTATGCCAGACAAAGGCGTCTTAGAGAGCGCGATTTGTATACCACCTCGATAGTCAACATTCAACCATGAGACACCGTGGGTGCCACCGACCATTTTAAAGAGAGACGACGCGTGGAACACGCATCTTGTATTCAGCTTTGCGCTAGACAAAAATGACTTAGTGCTTGGATGATGCTCAGGAATCGAGGCACTAAGCCATATACGACTAGACTGCTGTGAGCTGTCGCGGTAGTAACATTTCTAGCCATAGTGTGCTTGCTTGAACGCGTCGGAACCCACGAAAGTCACAGTACATGGTTGCTCGCTAGCCATTCCGGCAAGAGCGTTTGTAGGCGCGTTACCCCAATCGGGAGGATCGGCGTGACGTTGCTGGAGGCACCAACGGGCTGAAGCTAACCTCCTTTGGAGCACAAGCTCTCAGCTTTGTTTACACGGTCAATTGGAGGTGCTTCAAAGTACAAGCTGCCGTTTCGAAATCTTGCGGCCACGACAGACGCAGGTCTACCATGCAATTGCGCGAGCGATTGACGCGTGCTGGGCAGCAGTACGAGGCCAGCTTGCTGGGTCGAGGTTCAGTCGACGTACGGCATCCAGGCTACCCCAGTGATCCCGGCGCCATCCTCCTTTCTCTACCTGCTACCGACGACGAGTCGGGTTTACCTGGTGTCGACCACGGCACCACTCATGTTGCCTGCGCCATTATCGCCAACAATCGGTTCGATGGCTACCTGTCCAGGTCTGCTGACCCTGGCGCTGATCACGAGGATCTCGACCACATGACTGTCCTGCCCGCTGCTACGTACTACTTCCATATACCGCCATCCGACCACATCCAAGCCCAAGCCCGAGCCGACTCTCAAGCCGTGACGCCATATCCCGTCGTTCCTAACTTCCGCGCATGGAAGTTTCCTCGTGCTGTGCATATACCACACTGGCAAGACATCGGCGTAAGAGACGGGGGACTCTTAGACGGGACGGAGGGTGTCCTCTCGCGCGATGGACAACGCTGCCGTTTGACCGATAGCCGGGAATCAATTCAAGCGGCTCATCTCGTTCCTAAAGCCGAGGGTCAGTGGTTCGAAGAAAACGCGATGCAGACGTATTGGCGCGGCAATCCCACAGCAGGACCAGACACCATCGACAAGCCTGTCAATGGCATTACCTTAAGACAAGACGTTCACAGGTCCTGGGATGCTTCTCGGCTGTTCTTCGTGCCCAAGAAATCTGACGGTGCCAGTAAGGCGCGCCTGGTGGTACATGTAGCCGCCTGGTCATCGGAATTACTGGCGCTGTATCACAACGTGGAGCTCCAAGAGCTGCGCGGAATTGCTTGGGAGCTCCTCTTTGTACGATTCGCATATGGCATCCTGCCACAACTTCGCACGTTTCTGGGTTCGGGACAGGCGAGATGGCTCATCGTGCCAATCGTCAATGGCTTGCAAGAGACAAAGAGATACACTGCTGGCGACTGCGTCCAGTTCATGGAGGGCCAGGGCGCTGGTCGCAGTTCTCGAAGTCCCACCAAGCGCTCCTCGCAGAGTCCTTCGAAACGGAAGAGGGAGGATGCGGTGGTAGGTACTGATGATGATGTTCACGAGGTTGTTGATGAGCTGGAGACTAACCATGCATTGGGAAAACGACAGAGGCTCTCGTCCGACTCTTTTGATTCTGCCATAGCGGGCATTACCGGAGAGGCAAGAGAGGATTGGGCTCCGAGCATGGGCGATTCGCGCCCGGTTATAGATTGGGGCATCAATAAGCTGGACGAGGGGAGGGACTGGTCTGCAATGGGAAAGTCAAAGCAGGCAAGGGATGCATCATGGGAGGATCGAGACGAAGATGACAACACGTTTCAACCTCCACGCGGTCGTCGACGTCATCGATCCGGCTCAACAGGACACGACGGCATGAATGATCAGACTGACGAATGCACACGGTGTAAACAACATGTGCGAGCGGAAGGATGAATCAATCTAGGTGGGAGTGGCCAAGGAGGAGCCTGCCAACTGCCGAGGATGGGGCCTTATCACGAATACGAAACAAGCAGAAATGGCATACGTCCAGGCATGTATGATAAGATGATACACAAGACGAGCTATGAAGAAAGAAAGGACGAACGACTTTCGTCGTGTGCGACACATAAACAGATGTGCTCTTCAGACGCAAAAGAATCGCCCAAGCACCTAACTCCACGTTGTGCTGGCGATGAGCCACAGGGAACCTAGTAACGTGACATCAACAGTGGAATGGACGTTGTCGTGCTGGAAATCCTCCTGTGATGCGGCCTTTCGAAGACGTGGGAATGGTGCGAACATAAGCCGAATCAGCAAAATCACGGATTCTTAAGCTCCGCGGACCAGCAACAACGGCACCAACAATATCACTCGGCAGATAAAGCAGGCCGCGGCAAGCATGGGACGTTCTTCTGGAACGAGACAATGACAGCAACTGCATACGCTGCTCTTCTACTGGGACGAAGGGTCGGCGTTGTCATTGGCATTTATCGCAGGAGCAAGATACCGTGGCGATCCCAGCACAGTCAGTAAGCACAAGGTCAGACTTCCTAGGCTGTGCTGACGAGATCGACGCTCATCAGTGAAGGGGCTTGCGGAAGTCATCGTAAGGTGGGGGACCATCTCGAATCTTGTCGTCACCCACCATACCGAAGAAAAAAAATGTCTCTGCGGCAATGCTTCCGTTATGGGTCAAACGACGTTGGGCAAATATTCACTTGCTTCAGTGGTAGTTGCTCTTTGGCATATGCCGTAAGAGATAGGAGCCTATAAGAGTCTAGTATGCAACGCTTTGAGTTATGCAGGCTTACCTGACCACTACCTAGCCGGCATTGCCAAATCGATGGCATGTCCTCAGTAGTCTGGTCGGCCTGCGGATCTCCGAAGGCAAAGATTCATTTAGGATGTCCATCAAGCAAATTTTGTGTGCCAGAAAGAATGTCGTAATCTTCCTATCAGAGCTTGTAACGGGTATGAAATCTTGACAACCTAGAGCCCACGGGTCTCTTTAACGCCTCTTCCAGCATCGCAAGGTGGACTGACTTGAGTCAGAACCTACAAGCAATCCCCTACGCTACCCATGAAGGAGTGGCAAAGGCAGATTCAGATCCATGTCTCGTCTACAAGCTTCATTCAAGGCCTTTAGGCAGCAGCCGAGGTGCGACGGAGTCGAGGAAGTCTCGCTACGGGCAGGTAGAAGTAGTGAAAGCCAATGTCACCATGCTCATGCGAATATTACCCGCTGCCTGCCTGATCTTCATATCCCAATTGCAAGACATTCTGACCATGATAGTGTATGAACGCTAAGACTTCTATTGCGCTCCGCGTTCCCCGCCTGAAGTCTTTATAGATGCGCTCATCACTCCCTGAATGATTCCGCCAGGGATGTTTCTCTTCCTCTTCACAGGCTCTACGCCATTGCTCATCCTGCTCCTGCTCACTCATTTCTGCCCGGCGAACCCGCGCGTCATCAATGGCACGAACTGGATCCTCGATGCAGCACAAATTAGGAGGGACGAAAGCAGGTTGTAATGGAACCAGCTTGAACGGCCGTCCGAATATTGACCCTTCAGCAAGTTCAAAATGCTCGATAACCATGCTAGGTGGAATTGAGGCGATGGCGAACCATTTATCAGCCGTAACCCAAATCCCGAAAACCTTCCGACTACGCAACACTCGCACTCTTTTGCTTTGATTTTGACCCAGAAGCTCGATGTCTTCTCATTCGAAGTCCTGACCATCGACAGTGTGCATCCATACATTGGAATCAGTGAATGTTCCATCGAAAGATAATTTTGATCTCTGCGTCCGAGCATACCTGACAGCACGACTGAAACCAGATTGACTGCAGATGTGAAGTGAAATCAACATGCTGTCACCTCGCCTGTACACCTCGTTGTCTTTGTCTAGATGCTGCTCGATCACTGCTGCATTCAATGCGACGCGGCAGGTACTCAAATACCTTTCTTGCGTGACAAAGGCCTTTCTGGGCGTCATTTCGACGTCATGGTCATCCCCACAATATGCTATCCCGAAGTCTTATGAGTCTACGATTAACCATCTGCTACGAGTGAGGAGCCATGACATTGGGTCTCGTGGTGTATATGCACTGCTAACTGAACTTAAGAAGTTAAGAACTTTTCGAATTGCTCCATCTCGTTCCAAGACTGCCGCCCAAAGCGGGCTTTCACGGCCCGGCCCGACTACTCAAGAGGCTTCATAACTCAATCCTTGGAGGCTGTTAGAGCTCGCTTGTATAAGCTGCCGACTTCATCACGAGACATTAAAGGCTGACGAGATCGGATCGGCAGACAGGACGGAGCTCTTACGAGAGATAAAAAGTTGCGCTTACGATACGGCACGGACTGGACGAATCTTCTACGACACTAAGGAGCACGGAGTCCGTTGCGGATGGCGACAGAGATTGCCATGGGTGAATTCGCAATCTGGTTAGCCAAAAAGGAACAGCTAGAAGAGCAGAGGGTGAAACAGAAAAGCATAATAGACCTCAATAAGGCGGCGATTGTCGAACTTGAGACCCATATGTCAGACGACCGGGTAGAGGTGACTGCAAAGTCGGTGTACATTGCAGAAATTGAGCTACGAAATCATGAGTCCACCGAGATGCAGGCTTCGGTTGCGGGCATTGACAACACTCTTAAGATTATGCATGACGAAAGAAACAAGGAAGTGGAGCGGTTTGACGATGCCGATAAATGGGAGCGTTTCGAACTGTACAATAATGCTATCAAGGAGAAGATCTCCTGCATGGAGCGTGACAAACGGCTCATGGAGCGGTTGGAATGCGAGATACAGCGGTTGCACGTGGATCACCTTCGTGCAGTCTGTCCCTTTTCTGAATGAGCATCTTGTAGGAAGACGCGGGTTTCTTGGTGTACTAGATCTGCAGTAGATAGCAACCTGCCGCATGTTGGAACGAGCACACGAGATCTGCGCCGACTAAGACAAGACTCACGGTGCCACCTTCGCTCCCGACAAGTGCCAGCTGATCCAATTTACACCACGGCTGAAGAATTTCGTCATGCAGGCCACAGTGCGGATCCCTGGCTTTGACGGTGATCCGTCCCCGGTAGTACGAATGTTGGGAGTGCATCTGGACTCGCGCTTGAGTGGGGGGGCACATTTCCTCAAGACCGCGGACAGGTCTATTCTCTTTGCTACGACGGACACGACTATTCTCTATTCTCTCACTTCTATTCCGCACACGGATCGACCCCGCGTTGGGATCGTCCTTCAATCATGGTCAAAAGTCTCGTCAGGGACGCCATATCACGCTCATGGTCGCCCAGTTGACAGCTACACGACTCCGAGAACCAGAAGCTGTCAGCGATGGTGCTGCTTTGGTGTTCCGCCCCCAATTCTTCTTCCATGCCATAGCACTGACTCCAGCCAGGCTCGTGCTTAGCAGCTATGACCGAGATGTGTGAGTCGGCACGACTATAGAGGAATTATGACGAACAAACAAGCTTTTCCAAAAACACTCGTTGATACGAGCCAATGGCCGATGAGTACTTCGGGTGTATAACAGACCCTGGGGTCGCCGTCTGTTACAAGTGCCGCTATGCTGTGTGGCCGATTCACGCTGTTACCCATCTTCGTGCGAAGGACCCGTCGATACCCTCTAAGCAGCGCATACAGATCGTCCGGGATCTGGAGGCGTGGCCAATCCATCAATCCGAGGATACCTTCACTCTACCAGCTACCCTTGACGACCCGATACCAGGTCTCAAAGTCCATTGGAATACAACCTATGCCGCCTCGACCCTGATCACTGTGCGTACGTATCTCCAAACTTTGAGACCTTGCGAAGTCACTGGCGCGACGCCCATAACTGGACAGCTGGCACCCGTGGAGGAGCCCACAGTATATCCTGACGGCACGCAATTCGAGTGCGCACGAACTCAGCCTTTCGCGATGTCAACGCTCAGCGTCTGTTTCATACTGGACGGCAGAGTAAATACTTCCAGATCAGGAACGCGCCAAGCTTACCATCTACACCAGGGCCAAGACTAGCTGGTCTCATACAGTCCTACCGCTCGCGACCCTGATGCTAGAAGAACTCGCTGCTCGGGAGATAGTGGCGCAGCATGGTGAGGAATGGATTTGTGACCTGCCAACTAGGAAACAGCCTTCACCATGGCTACAATTGACACGCTGGCTGGAGTACCTTGTTGGTCAACACCTGTCCTCTACCGCCAGCCTTCTCTGTCCACCAGACAAGGAAGTTGAGCCTCTTTGTGTCGCGTTGTGCCAGAGCCTAGAGCGCCTCGTACAAGCTGCGCACGAATCAGTGTGTAGCGACCGCGTCAATGTCTTCGACCAGGTCAGAATCAATAGCTTCCTTCATCGGCCGCATGCAGCTGATCGTTCATTGATGATACACCTCCAGAAAGCCACATGGCGAAGATGTCAGCATCTGGAAGGCTTTGCTGTGCTTTGTGTACCGCACGACTCGAGAGGAGATCACCGTACGCACGCTTTTGTGTCGGACTTGTGGTTACTGTTTAGAACCGGAAGAAACAGCGTGGAGACGCCATTTGCGATGTACCAAACATCGAATTCAAGGTTCAGAGCTTAAAGAACTATTGCGGCGTTTTCGTTCCTATTCCCTCGTGGCTCCCGATGCTGTCGAACGGCCAAGAACGGTAATCGCTTAGCCATCCAGCAATGACAGCTGTTCCCTTAAAAATGAAGAGAAAGGAAGATTGGACCGAGCGCCGACCATTCAAGCCGGAGATACCAGAGGCAGCTACAATCTCAACACCTGACTCATGGCGAGGAGACAGGTCCATAGTCTATTGCTGAGCCTTCCCACCATCCTTGTCCCCCGGCACAAACGATCCGCTGAACCATCCATATGCCCTTTCCAGTCTCCGTCCGATTCGCCTAGCGACTCTGTACGTCAGCTTGCCACTTGGATGTGGCTCGTGAAACTGTACACCCCGCTCAATGCCGAGTTTGGTTGGCTGGAACTGCCAAGCGCTACCATGCAGCTTCTCGATATGAAAGCCTACGGAGTCCATGGCATATAGAAAGTCCGTCCACGCCAATTCGCCAGGTGTTGCATGGGCAGATGGCGTGAAGAAGAGGAGGGTGCGAAACACTTTGAGTGCGCGAGCGTCAACAGCGAAGACTGGCTGAGGATCGGGTTGTGCGCTAGATGGCGGGTCTTCGTGCGTCCGAGGAGGATTTCCCGTACCTTTAGTCTTGGTCTTCATGCTAGCGATCTGAGCAGGGCGTGAACGATCAATGGTTTTTTCTGTACGCTGCTGAAGATCGAGGTACAGTTCCGACAGCGGTTTTGCGAGTGCACCGCCCGCGTCCACGTGCTGCCCAGTCCCCAGCTTCTTCTTCGGTTCAGTCCATTCCGGCATCCTTTGCAACGTCCTCGGCCAAGACAAGAGCTTCCACAAAGCTGTGCCCGGCAGGTTCTCGCCCATCTTCGTCAGCAAGGCACGATCGAATTCAGCCCAGAAGGCGTCAAGACCCTGCTCAGCAGAGCGCACGGCCTCGACATTCTCCTTACTCCTCCGCTTATCGATTGGATAGTAGAAACGCCTCTCTGTTGGATCGCCGAGACGAACGAGCTGACTTTGTGAAGAACCTCTGGCGACTTCAAGCAAGCCATTCCAGTGTTTGGTGCGCTGGTTGTAGTCCTCCTCAATCGCTTCCCTGTGGTTGACCATGGTGTCTTCAAACGTTTGCGCCCAAGGCTGGAATCTACTCAGCTGTCGAGTTACTTCTGTAAGAACAGATAGGTTAGAGATGATGCTGGCGACATAGCTGGATATCATGTCGCGGGCATTCGGCTCGCTTCGAAGGAGCCGCTCCAGCTCGTCAACTGCCGTTGTTTGGCCGATCAAGTGCACTCGATAATCATTTTCCCACAGCACCATCAGCAGTTGCAGAAGCTCATGCTGCGACTTGTCGAATTTCACACCAGGCTTCTGCACGATCTGGTTCTTCAGAGGTTGACCTTCTGCAGGGGATCGAGCAAAGTATGGACGCATAGGCGGAGATGCAAGCGCATAGTTACGAAGCTGCCGCAGAGGGCCTTTAACGGCTTGGTCGAGGTAGTAACGGAACCTGAGCAGAGCATGCAGATACTCTTGCGGGAGGTCCTGATCGACTCTGAGATCCTTCGCGTACTTCGTATGCAGCTCGCCTAGCGCAATCACTTGAAGATAGAGCTCTTGAAACACCTCAAGTAGAACGTGGGCGTTTCCAGTCACGTCGCTAATCACATATGCCCAAAACGGCTCATTCGAAGCTACGCTGAAGAACGGGTGCGCCTTCCCGGCTGAGTCTCTCAGTCTCTCAGTCCGGTGCTCACTAGCTTCCGTTAGGTGCTCGGCATAGTAACTAGGATCCTCGCGCATTGACCATATGTGATCTTCTGCTGCCGAAACCCTGGCTGCGAAGAGCGATTGAAGCCTTGCAAGGTCGAACTCTGCCGGCACGCGATACGGCGCTTCCGCGGCCATTACCGCAAGCGAGTCAAATCCGATGGCGGTATCTTTTGCGATTGAAACTTCCGACTGTATCGGATATGCATCGCTCGTGAGCGCAATACCGGATATATCATGCAAAATGTTCTTGCAACACTCAACCAAGAAGTCATAGATGCGCTCTTGAATCTCCAGAAGTGTAAGACCCGCACCGGGTTGTAATGCTCTCTGGTACATCATATCCTGGAATGCAGCATCGTCATCATCCCACGCAACAATCTCACCATATACTTCGGCCGTACTACGGCCAGAGAAGTACATGGTGTAGTTGTTAAGGAAGGGCTGAACGATCGCTCCAGAGGTGAATCCGAGATGTGCAGCTTGTTCATCTGCTATGGCGAAGACATCCGGTGAGCTTCGTCCTCGTGCTTGAAAAAGCAGCAACAATTTTTTAGCGTCGGTAAGGTCCTCTTGGTTGATATACGGCCATAAAAAATATGCGCGATATTTTGTACCTGCCCGCCGTTCCTCTGCAGTCTCTTTCCTAAGTGCAAAGTAATCAGGCCGATGCGACGCTGCCATTTCAGGCCATGCCGTCAGGAGAATCTTGAGGCGCTGTACTTTAGTCTTCTTGCGCCACCGCTTCTGAATGGTTGCTTCGTGCCGCTCCATGATAGCTCTCAGTAACTTCCAGTCTTGAAAGATGCTCGCTATACGTGGTCGGCTTTGCCACTGTACGTCATTCTTGTTGAGGATCTCAGGTATAGGCCTCATGTCTGGCGTAGAACCAGAATCAATGGCTCGGAACATGCTTTCCGGATCGATGTAGTCAATTCCCGCCATGGTAAGATGTTGGCACATGAGACGCAGATACCAAGCACTAACTCAAAGCCCTCACTGCTATCTACACCTCAAGGACAAATGACAGCGACCAGAATGTATTGTGCTGCGCGCAGCCGCGGCGACATATCCCACGGAAAATCCTGAGAATTGTGTAAATGTTTTCTTCGCCTCTTGGGGCGGAGTGAACATATGGCGACGCTAGCGCTTTTGTACATGTGGGGCACACGGACGTGTTACTCCGCAATTAGAGCGGGATGGGCCTCGCTACACCCTTACATACAGCTTCTTTGATCTGCGCGATCCATCACACCTATCAGGATACCGCAGCTACAAGACTAATCAAAGATAGCTGCCAATCAATCAAATAGATAATGCTCTGGCTCGTTTATAATTGCCTACCTCAATATACAGGCGTAATAGTTCCCTACTATAATGCCTCGCTAGTAATAGCAAGCTACCGTCTTTATATAGGTACTATATATTAGTTAGCCCTATTGTTATGCACCTGCGGTACAAGGGGGTTAGAGCTCGTTAGACGAGTGAGTTTCAAGCGATGGGTCGGGTAAGTGACTGCTCTGAGGTTTGACCTTTCGGCGGGTTGGTAACTTAGGTTGAACACGAACTACCTACATAAGAAACGTTCATTCTATATACATAGGAGATTCGTGCCTCGACTGATCTGACTGATCGCGGTGCGGTCAGTTCAGTCAGTGGCGTCTGATCCGACTGATCGAAGGAGTGTCAGTCGTATCAGTTGCGGGAGCGGAAGCCTCCGCTCCTGCCTTCCTGTCCACTCGCTTATCCCACCAATCATTGTGACAGTGTCCGTAACACCTATACGCTGCCTTCTTTGTCTATTGTATAAACGAATTAGTTATTAGGTTCCTACTATATCTCCTAGTACTCTCGCCTACTCTCTAGTAGCGCGACGCCTACTTTGTTACTATAATCTTTAGTATTATCGAAAATCTAGGTAACCTAATATTATTATATAAAGCCGGCGACAGCGGACCTGCGCCCCGATCGGGACGCACCCCGATCGGGCGCAGCGTCGTCCGGGGATGGTCTAGCGCCGGCCGCGTCCGGCCAAGCGTGCCCACCTCGACTTCACCTGCGGTGCGCGCCCAACTCCCACGACCCTTTTTGCTCGTAATACGACTGCACCAGCCTGCCGCTCGCCAGCATCGCGATCGTTGACCGCAGATAGCGCTGCGCCTCCACAGCTGACGCGTCTCGTCGGTACGAGGATGCAACACTGGAGTCTAACGATGGAAGATCGCCGTCGCCGCGAAGACGCAGCTTCCACGATGGTTCAAGCGAACCTGCGTGGTGGTCATGCTGCGCCGACTCTCTGCAATACCTCGCCCGCGCGATTCTCGGACTGAGCCTTCTTTGAGGCCGCGCCCCGGCTGCCCATGGATCTGTGCCATTGCCCCGCGGGGATGGAACTTTGCCGTCTGGGTGTGCGGTGTCGATCTCAGCGTTCATCACTGCCCAACTCTCGCCGTGGCAAGCCGACCACACCCGCTCCTCCCATCTGCAGCCTCGCTGCAGCGCGCTCTTATCACACTAGCGCCAACCCGGGCACAGACTTGCCACTTTCGCCATCTCATTTATGCATCATCCTGGCAAGCTCGTCGGCTCGCGTGTCGAGTGGTCTGCTCTTGAGTGCTGCCTGGACGCTAGGCTCTCATACACGCATGCGCGTGACTTTGCATCGACGCTGCTAGCGCCTCAACGGATTGTGGTTGCGACCGGGAATGGCAATGAGGGGGTTAGGAAATGTTGCGACTCGGTCCTCCCTCGAAAAGGAAAGTCTGAAACCGGCAGGCAAGTCTGCGCTCACTGTGATGCGGCTATATAGCGTATTGTGTCTGCCGACCCGTTCTGTCTACGATTCTTCGGTGCCCAACAGGGCCCCACCTCCCAGAACAGTCTGTAGACGGATAGCTCGAACTCCTCAACCAGGGCAATGGCCTCTGCAGTGTCGCTAGATAAGATGGTCTTCTACCCCGGCCCACCTCCACAGTCGACCGCCCGCAAGTCGTTCGAACATTTCGCCGCCTCGAGAAGTCGCCCCGGCGAAGCCGTGTTCAGCATCTCGAGCGCTTGCCACCAGCCGCCAGTGAATCGTACGTCCATCGGTAAGATTCGAGCCTACCCGCCTTTATTCAGCACGTTGACGAGTGAACAATAGGTCCCGGCGCCGGCATGGACACCGAATTCCGTATAGCATCGATAATCGCACCGTCACACGGCCGGGAGCTCCATCCGCCCCAGCTTCTATCTAGGGCTGCAGGCGATTCCCCTGTTGGGGAGGCCATGCAGATCCCTGATGCCACGTTCTCGACGGCCAGTACCGCGTCGACTGCGGTATCACTAGGCGATAACCATGTGTCGTTGGCGGAGTCTGTTGTAGCAGCATGTTCATCACCGCTGCAGATCGAACGCACACCTACACGGAGCAGCGTCGCCGAGCTGCCGGGCCATGCGGAAAAGCTCTGCTGGGATACTACGACATCCGCCGAACCTGGTGTCCCGTTTCGCACCGAAGACACGGATGACCGTCCTGCAATGTCGTCTACCAGCGGAGTGTCTGCTCGCGAACTATCTACCGAACAGCCTTCTACCCGCTTTATAAGCTGCCTGAGTCCACCGACGTTCCTTGAACCCGGTAGACATTCTGATGGATTGTCGCCCTCGACTTCGATCCCGCCAGCCGGTTCCGACGGCAGTGACACGGCCTGGCGCCTACAGAAGTCTTTGGCGTCCAGCACACATTTCCAGTCAAGATGCTTGGCTACCGCTCCAACTGATGACAGCGAAAGCGAAAGCGAAAGCGAAGCTCCGCGGAAGCCTTACCGGAGACTTCGCACGAAAACGAGCTCGTGCCCGGCTAGCAGCAGCGCAAATTTGCTGTCGCGTCATAGGCATAGCTCAAGACCTGAAGTCGTGAGTCGTCCATCCGGACCGACATGGGCTGTAGCCCGTATTACAAATAGCAGGCGTCGTGGATCGAAGCTGTACTATCGAGTAAGTTGGCAAGACACGTGGGAGCCTGCCGACTGTCTCCAGGGTAGCGCGGACACCGCCCTTCAAGAGTATGAATACGCCGCCAAGTAGGAAAGCGCGTGTTGGAGGCAAGGTCGAAGAGGCATTTGTGCTTGGACATCGGCGTCTTCAAGATACGATCAGAACTGGGCAGAGATATATCAGCGCACGACCTGAGCTAGTCCACATAAGGTGAATGCATCCTCAACCTGCTTGTAAGCCACACACTCTACTTCTTGTCAATCATCTCTCGAACCTCCGTCACCGATGTCACTTATAATGCACCTTCGATGCTATCCTTCCGCCCCTGAGGGCTACATAGCTATCTAGCCCTCCCTCCATCAAACAACGAGACGTAAGCGTTCTGCGTGAGCCCCACCGTGCCCTTCTCGTCCCTATAGACGAGCTCCTGCCCGTAGTCCGGAACGCTCCTCCTGCTGTCCTTCACGGCCTGGATGTTAAGCATGGTCGGAGACATGGACTCAATGAAGGTCGGAAAGGCTAGAGTGACGAGTTACGAAGATCTCCAAAAGGCACGAATGGATAAAGCCGTGAAGGAAGCCGAGAAAGAGGCAAGGAAGTCTAGGAACGTGACCTCGAACGTCGAAGACTCCGGTGTCAAGCCGACGGTGAAGGCGGCTGAGGCCAACCCAATGCAATGCATAGAAACCGAGCAGTATGTAGATGCGCTAAGTTCGGAAGGAGGATTAACGCAGTCTTGTGCTGTCGAGATGTAAGAGGGCACGTTCATGCCAGTGCAACAGGTGATTCCCGTTGCCAAAATGTGGTGAGCTGAAGCCATCTGGGGGAAGACTATAGTCACACCAATGCGAGCATCTACTTCTCTCCAGGCTTGCAGCACAAGGGCATGCCTCGAAGGATGAAAAGATCAATTCGAGTCACTATGGCAGGCGCAACAGCACCGAGACACAGATGCTGGGTGGGGCCACATACCACATAGTCAAGCACAAGTTTTCGCGGCTTCTCTCGACTGCTTTTAAATAGAGTGGCCAGCGGTCGTTCACTCTGGCACCAACTGATATACCCGAGAAGATATTACTCGCTCGACCTTGCATTGCGCTCTATTGTCTTGATTGCATGCTCAAGAAGAGCGGATATATTCTGTATATCCTTGGCCAGATTATCCAACACAACAATTCTCCCTTCAGCACTACAAGCGGTGGTTGTTGACCCGTCTCAAATTGTGCAGTCATGTTGAGATAGTCGACCGTCAACACCATCTGCGTAGATGCGGATAAAGATGCACGAGTGCAGAGGCTGTCTCGCTCCTTTACCTCTTTCACTATAATTCGCACCGAGCGTGGCCCCACATATCCCGTACGAGGCGTACGATACATCTTCCTCAGGTGTAGTACTTCTGCCTTCCATCCATGCCAATTTCTGTTCCACACCGTATTCAGCATCTGTTCGGAAGCCGTGCAGCGCGGTTTGCGGAATACCAGTGGTCTTAGAATTATCACATTCCAGGCTAGGCCCGACCAAAGTCTCGTAGCCACTAAGTTAAGATATTCCTTTATGCCCAATCAGTTGCCATGAGCTTGTCACGAGATTGACCAGACGTGGAGCCAGCAGCTCCTGTAGAGTCCAGCCTCTTTTGAACCATTCGCTAACCTCACCAAGAACTCGAAACGTATCGTCCGGTTCGTTATGGGATCTCCTAGATCACGACATTTGTTGGAGAACGTGCAGCCAGCCAGTCACTTACGAGTGCATTCATGACCACGGATCTCAGAACATTCTGCTACACGCTGGGCTTCGAGCTCACGCCCATGGAGAGCGACAAGTATGTATAGCCGATAAGGGAACGCGTTGAACCGGAGCATTGGATCAGGACTGAGATCAAGAATAGGACTGAGGTCAACATCGTAGGCGCCTGCTTGCCTCTGTGGATGATAAGAATCGGGGAGCCGGGGAAGCACTAGAATATGCTTTTTTTTCCATTCTCACAATTCCTCCGCTACAACTATGTTAGCCCACGCAGCCACGTAAGCCACCCTCACATTCAACAGCCACGAAACCACCGCACGACACGAATCCTTCATGTCACTACAGTGCTAGGCACAACCTCCTCTGTGTTCTACTTTAGACCAGCTCTAGGGCTTAAACGGCCAACCAAGAATGTTGCTCGTCAGTATAGACGAGTCTTGTATCTCCTTGGCCCTTACTTTCAACTCATTGACATCCCAGTTCGTCGAGACAAATTTCCCGCGCGGGAAGGCGGCCTCAAGGCTTACGAGCCAGACGGCAAAGTGCGAAGGCAGAGTAGCTAGCAAATTGTAAGCACCAACGACGGCCAGATGTGTAAGCGGGTAAAGGAAGTCAAACCTTTGTCCATTGGCATACCAGTCATCTCAGACTTGACGAACATGTCTGTCTCCACTGTCCGCCAATCAGCATTAAAGAGTGTCGGCTCTAGGTCTAGGAGTGTGTACGTACCGATGCCAGGGTGAAACGTGACAACGTGAGTGTCTGGATATTTCGCGGCTAAGACCTCATAGAACTTCACCAATCCAAACTTCGACGTCACATACGAGGAGTAGGAGGTCTGCAAAGATGCGTCCATCGAGATCGCGCTGGTGCTCGTCCCGATTACCTTGGCCCCTTCATTGCGCGATGGCATAAATGCTTGCGCGATCATGAACTGGCCGTTAATACTGATCTGTTTTGAGGGATTATCAGCCAGCGTCATGGGTAAGCCTTTCAAGAACGTGGTAGTAACGATACCTCAAAGCCCCTCCACCACTCCTCAAGGTCGTCGTCCTCGATCCGAGCAGGCGTCGACATATATCCGGCGTTCAAGACCCTGATATCCCAAGGCCCAATCTTCTGCGCTGCTGTCCTAACTTGCTCGACATTGGTTATGTCCACCGAGTGTAGCGTGATTCCGACATCCTTGAATTCGTTATTGACGATCTTCTTTGTTTCGTTGAGTAAGTCCTGCCGACGGGCGATGACTGCGATAGAGGCCGCGCCAGCAGCAGCAAAGGTCTTAACAGTCTCACGGCCGATACCAGAGCTGCCGCCTGTCACTAGGACCTTCTTCCCACTTACAGACATGCCGGGAAGGCTAGGGTCGATGGATGGGTAGGTATCGTTGTGCCAAGTGGCGGTCATTGAAGGAAACGGTGCAATTATAGTGGCGATGTTGAGACTGATGCGATGTGCACTGTGGTGAGCTAACAAGGTAGACTGCCTGGAGATCGACTACTTATAGCGTTTCTATAGATCTCAGTCGAAAGTAAGAGGTACAAAGAGAGGCTAATAATCACACCGACGGATCAATCACTACTACGCTGACGGCGCTTACACGAGCTGCAGACCAGTGTATTTCCAGCTGTCTGTGTAGTTAGCAGGCTGTCTGTACAGTTGGTAGAGATAATGACGATGCATAATCAAAGATACTTGCATGATTAACTTAGGTATACAAAGGTGATCAACCACAGGATATCCTGGTTCCGGCGAAGTAAGCTACTTTTAGTGTGTCCGCATCTGGACTCCGTTATCGGGCACGAATGATCCAACGAATGACCCAGCCATGCATGATGCTGACAGATAGTCGGTTGGTTGTCCGCATCTTGAACTTCTCCTTTGCAGGACGCTAGCCCAAGATCACTCACCAGTAGTCAGCAAATTCGTAACACGGGATTTGTGTTAGCCCGAACGTTTAGTGTAGTTAGAGGTTCTGAATTCAAAATCCTGAACTACTGTCGTAAATCCTGGGGAAGTGGTGCTGCAGCCCGGGATTTAGTGCGCACACCTGCAACTTCGATAGGCCAGCGACGAGGTCCACCTGTACGTGGTGCCTACTACAAGATTTCTGCAGCTATACAAGCAGATGATGATGATAGTATGACCAATAAGTGACGTAGAATTGGAATGGATAGACGAGCAGAAGAACTCAGAAGAACGCGAATCTGGACAGAGAACAGGATTTGTGGCATACACTCGAACAGACTGCTGTGTTTCGGTGAGTCTAAGCGGTGCAATCGCGAGTAAACACTAGCACGCTCATCGAGTGGTTGGAGAGACGTCCGAAGTGTGCAGCGACGATAAGAGCATGGTTCCCAAGTATATCAAGCTGCGACGTCGAAACACTCCGGTTCGTGATCCTAATCCAGACCTCGATCTACAGCCACCGAGATGCTGCAATATGCGTGCCAATACAAAGCGAGAGTCCGAAGACGGTCAATGTGGATCTGCCTGCTACCAATACACGCGAGGCCTAGTCAGAAGTAATACTTGGCTTACGGAGACAATGCTGGATTTGCTAAGATCCAAGAATTTTTGGGTAGATCACGGTGGAACAAAATCGGCCACAAGCATTGTTTTCAGACGTAGGACTCGTCACAGCAATATCTTGCGTTGTTTGTAGGGACGTTCTCGTACTGCTCCTCAGAAGCACCGAAGCTCAACAGGAGCAATGGAGGACACTGATCAACTCGAAAGGAAGTGTGCCAAGATAAGCAGAACTAGGGGCAGTGATGATAAGATGAAACGTGGTAGACCTCGTGTGTTAATAGAGAGGAGAAATGAATCTGGAGCAGATGTAGGTAAATTCTTACCCATCTCAGGTACTAGCCATCTTCAACGTACTGGATTCGGATCTACTCTACAGTGCAAGTGCTCTGCGGGAGTGGTAGCAAGGTGAAAACTCGAGCGCTGACCTTGTTGTAGCGGCGTCGGACGCAGAACCGAGCGGCTGAGCGTGCTTACAGAAAACGAATAAGTGACAGCGTTGACGAGGCCTGGAATCGAGTGTCAGCGCTCACAGACACAGTTGACCTTATGAACGAAGCGTTCCTCGAATGCTATGATCGAGTCGCAACTTGTTGCTGTCAAATCAACAACTACGAGACATTCGGGAGACATCTATGCAGGGCCCGGCTTTCATGAAACTTGCATGTAATCTCGAAGAGGAGCATTCGCCCAGACTTATGCATATCCTCTTAGCGGACGAAAAGTGGTCCTCTTGTTTGGAGGAGACTGTAGCCTTGCAATCATTGCATCAGAAGGAAGCAGGCCCTGTCGAAATCGACCAGGGCTATGCTGTGCATATCCAGGAAGCCAAAGAGGTCCCGCAGCAAGTAGAATACTTCAGCTTCGGACAACAGGCTCAAGCTGTTGTTCCAGCTTCTTACAACCAAAGCGAGCGCATGGGCCAACAGCCGACCACTTACAACGTTTTCGAGGCCAATTTCCCCAAGGAAATTCAGATCCCACCACAACTGTCACCACCAAGGACGTATAGCTTTTATGAAACTCCGTTCGGGCGCCGTTTGCACAGAGCTTGCCTTGAAGCGGGTTATCAGCTCCTGCTCGACCCTATGCGTCGGCCTCATACCTACGACAGGGTCTTCAGGCTTTCGCTGATTAGTCAAGATCGGGCCCAACTGATTGCTGCTTTCCAAGCGACGCTGGAACGAGGCAAACACGAGGTACTGAGCTCCCTTTCTGCTCCTCTGATTCACGTGGGAGGGGCAGGTACTCATTATCCATACCGAGACCAATTCGGCAACCTGCAGGCTAGAAGAGATTCTTATAACGTCTGCTTCGTCGGACCACAGACCCTTGCGGTGCTAGATAATCTGGGACGCGACAGTCTCAGTGCAGACATGACCGTCGAAATAGCAGGATTCGAAGGCGAGTGCTTTGACCCATACGACGTTGAAGGGTATTTAGAGGAAAAGGCCATCTCGATCGATGCTACTTTATCATTCGCCGCAGTCGAGATCATGGAACACACACCTACTCCAGAGAGCATGTCAACGTCCCCCAGACCTATGTCGCAGACGCCAAGAGGTGAGGTTCGGTATTCTACAGAACATCGAATTGCACCATTCAATCTTGAACAACTAAAAGTGGTGGAGCACGCTCTGGCGGACCCGAATCAATGGAACGACTTCTCTAAAATGACTTTCTCTGGCGTGAGCTACCCCGACGCGGCTACGAGTCCCTGGACGGACCTTGTTGGATCTGCCCATCTAGGGAAGCAACATTAACAACCTAGATCGGTGTCGAGGCAAGTCATGCCTTGGGGAGGCTCGGGAACCTGGGAGTATCTAGACCAGCTGAGCAGCATCGATACACAAGTTGGTCGCCAGGTCCCCACGTACCGTCATCCACCGATCTCTAAGCCTTGTTTGAAGGTCGTCATTGTCGACGTCGCGAAGTTTGTCGAAGGTGCGCAGATCGTATAGCATGTGTTGGCTACGTAGAAGCTAATGTGACTGTAGTATTGATCGTCTCTGGTGTATGCCTAGGCCGTATACCGGGCTTCAAGCGACGTGATATCGCTCGCGCTCTTGCGATTTCCGCATTTGATGCCGTATAGTGGGAGCAATGCGAAATCAGACAACGGGAACTACTCATTGCGATGTTATACTCACAACGTAACAGTTGGATCTGACAGGTCTACAGAAGTCTCTGAATTGAGTTCAATCTACTTGTCGCAACCAACCGTCGATTCAAAGACCCAAATTCGTTAAAGCGATGAGACAATCGTTCAACGGCTCACTTCATGCACCGAGATGTCATTGAGAACCACAGTTTGTTCACTGTCCACCAAATGAAGCGGCTCTATCAACATTCTCCTATGGTCACGCCGGTATCCAAGATTCCGTCGGAGTTCTATTCAAGATGATGGCACGTTAAAGCTACAAGCCACATCACATATATACGCATTGTCTGTCCACGTATAAAGTTCCCCGTGGAGAACGAATAGTTATCACCTCTGTAGTAATGTTTGAAAGGAGTTGTATTCTAAGCACGCTTGTTAAACATCGCCCTCTGCGCCTCGAGCCCTTTCGGCGAGCCAAGCTGCGCCTCAGCCGTCCTCAGGCATGCATCTTCTGCCTTTCGGCCACGGAGTGGCCACACGATCTCTTACGCGCCTGTACCCATCCCTTCCACGTAAGACAGATCTGCTTTCCCCCCTGAGCCGCGTCTCTTCTATGGGAGAACTGCCTCTGGAAAATACACTGGAGTCTGAACAGCCCTGGGGCAGTTGCTCATCACCCGTTGTCCGGAGATGCTCCTGATACGACTCTCGGTGCCAGTCTCTCCGGCTCTGGCAAGCTAGAGGCCGAAATACTTGTGCAATCGCTCGCAATGTACTTGCAGGATCCGTCAGGCGTGCGCCAACGAAACCATCAATGATGCAGTCTTGTACATCGCACCAAGAGCCTGCCGGGCCTTGCTCCCCGTCTATGAGCATCTTGTCGGCCATGCCAATGCTGGAGTCGGGTGCTATGCAAGCATTGCAGCATTTGGAAGTGGTTGATTCGATTTTCTCGGATCCAGGGGAGGCCAGGTATCCTACTGTAGGCTCCTGAACATCGGGATCAAGCAAGACGCTTAACAAGGACAACTTGTAGGGAGGCGCTGTTGTGGTGTATTGGTCGGGCTTGCGTCTGGCGCCAAAAATGTAGTCCGCAGTGGGAAGGTGGGACGTTGAAGCCATAGCGCGTGGAGAGTCAAACGACCTTTGAACGGTAAGAACCAGTTGCGCAATCAACGACAGTTCGACTTCTGCGGATATCGTGTGTACGATGAAGCGACCACTTCTGGCCATTGCTAGGCGCGTGACTCACATGAAGCACCTCCATGAACACTGGACCTGGAATCGGCCGTGGCTCCAAAGCTGGATACAATTCAGTTGGACTGTGAAAGAAGATTTGTAGATGGTGCGCAAAGCATTCGATGGCGCATAGCCGCAAGCGTAGGAGTCAAATGGTAGCGGCGGTAATCTAGTGATAGAAGCGGATGGAACTCTGAGGAGCTTCGTTGCACGGACCGTCAGCAGAAGCGATGCCGGAGCGCAGCAGTCAGAGATTTAGTGCCAAAATAACGATGCGCTTCGGAGGCGTCTGATCAGAGAGGGCGGAGTTGCCAGTACCGCCAACCAAAAGGAGCTACGAAGACTCCGCTATATCAAAGCGTGATTCTCGCAAGTAAACATAGGTCTGTAACAGTGTTGTGCCTTCCTTTCTGGCCGAGATTTACCCGTACATCTCAACTTGATAAGCCTGTACGACCATCCTGGTGCCGATTGACTTGCCACCCGGAGGATCCTACGGGGTGACGGTTACGACTCCGATCAATGAACGCTAAAACTCGGTACCGCTGCCGTCTAGCGGAGTCGAACTTGTGGATGTGTTGATCCACGAGAAGCAGAACAGACCGCGCTCACTTCCTGGAGGAAGATGGATAGGTTCTTCTCGAATTGTCCCTGCAACGGAATGGTTTCGCGATCCGACGGACGCATTCTCGGCGCGATTGCGTCACGACGAATGACCTGGACAGGACACCAACGCACTTCTAGCCAGCTGGGGGACATCCGCTCTGATTTGAGAACGACACACTCTGCCATACTTCTGCCGTGGTCTGAAGGCGCCTAGACGTCTGCACGAGAGGATCATCTCGCTTCTCCAAAGGGACTGTTGTGGTCGCATGCGCTAACATTGAGCTGGGATCGTTGATGCGAGATCGCACATCCGGTAGTCATCACTCTTTGACTGCCAATTCGAGTATTACCAGATCGACCACGCAACTGTCACTGACGACAGGCTGATGATCAAACGCTATGCTCTGCCTCTCTAATTTTGCTGCCACTGCATCATCGTTAACCCATATCCTTCGCGAGCTTATTACTCTGCCGAAACCCCGAATACTGGTTTGCGCGTTCATCTGTTCCCACACACAAGTGCTGTTATCTCTAGTCTTGAAGGGGGCGGCAGTGACGCCGCCAGGCAACGGCCCTGCGAGTGACTTCTGCAGTAGACGATCAGCATCTTTACCGACGAAGTAAGTCCTTCCCTTACACCACAAAGTCAACGACGAAGTAGACCATAGGATCGTTATTGGAACAAGCTCACCCAGATGCTCGATATAATCCGTCTGTGCCATTGGTTCCGTTGGCCAGTGGTAATAACACCGCCTTTAACAGATTTGCGTAAGAAGGACAAGACCATGGTCCATATTCTGGCCACCCTCGCTCGCCTGGAGAATAGATTCGACAATATGCCCATGACACAAGGAAATAGTCCGGATACCAGCTCTTTAGGTACTCGAGCTTCGGTCAGCCGTGCCTCGTCTGTCTCGCTAAGGGAAGCATCACAAGCCGAAACGGCACAGCGGAATACAGAAGGATTGACTGTTGGCGGCACTATCCAAAAATCATATCAACACCTCACAATACCTCACAATACCTCACAAGATCATGCTGTGGCCAAATATCTACGTCCACTTAGTGCATTACGGAATCGCCACTGCATCAGACCTGCAGTACGTCCCGCAAGAAGGCACGCCGTGGTTCATTACGCGAGAGATAGCAAAGCATCCAGATCCGTTACCGTCCGACATTGGTCTACTATGCTTCACTATAACCGCTGCGCCATCCGATTCCTGCAGAGCTTCAAATGTAGCGTTCCCGACGCTAAACGTGCAGCAGATCCAGGAACTGTCTGAGGCATACTTCAACACATTCAAAGACGACTGGTTGCAACTGCTAGGCTCTCATTCACTAAACTCAGCCTTCAGTTCGACGACAAGGCGCTCCAGCCGTCGCCACGATCGCAGCGCGACACACGCCGCTGCGACGACGATGATGTGATATCTGATGATGACATCGACGACGTGCCACACTCAATTGCGAAGCAGATTGTTGAGTACGCCGGCAAGCCGCGGAGCAAGACGGTGTCTATTAAATATTCACATATTAGCTACTGGCTCGAACAGCGCTCTCGGTGGCCTCAGCTCGCTACTATGGCTCCTAATGTATTTAGGACGCCGGTGGTGTCAGACGAACCAGAGCGACTACTCAGTACTGCCGGAGCAGCGGTTGGTACACGGCGACGAGCTCTTAACAGCGAGACTATTCAATATGAGGTGTGCTTAAAGAGCTGGATTCAAAGGGGGATAATCACATTTACGCGGTATAGCAATATCCACCCCTCGAAGGGTACTACTTACTGACAGTGACCCTAGGGACCTACTTGCGCCGGCGACATCCACTGGCGCACTCATGACACCAACCTCCGCAACGTCAACACCCTCAGCACACCGCCAATTCACCCTTTAGGTGGTCATAACGATCGATTAGTGGTAGATATTGAATGATCCCCCCCCCCCTTTGCAACCAAGCCAAGCCAAGCCGAGCCAAGTCCAGACGAACTGCTTGCTTGCAAGCTAAGTAAGGTGTCTCAATCCGGCAAGCGAGTCAAGCCCAAACGAACAACTTGCTTCACTTGCATATGAAGGGGTCTGGCATACAATCACGCGCTTGGAGCTAATCCACCAATCGAGTCGAAAGTGCACTATAAATTTCCCAATCGGATACAGCAGGCGTCGACCCGAAATTTTCTCGTCGGTCGATTATTCCTGGAATGGAGTAGAAAATGCTTTGTGACTCGACCAAAGACAGCGAATGGAATCGATTGGAAGCTCGCCGTATCCCATCCGGAAGTGGAGAGCTTCGTAGGAAATTCTTTGACCTCTTTCGGGAAGACGATGTGTGATAGGAAGTAATCGATCACCTTCTTGAGGTATCAAGGTATGGGAATAGTTCAGAGGCGCACTGCAGCTCATCCTCCAGGTTGATCCCGTGCAGATGGCGGAGACCGGACGGAAGCACGTGAATGTCTCTTACCCAACGACTGGCTTGAGCGGCTGCTCGTACTGGATTTGTGTTGAAGAAATTACCGTCCCAAGAACTCTGTACATTTTTGTATGTCACGAGAATTTTGGGTGCAGCAGCCGCTTTGGATTCAACCTCCACACAACCTCAGAAGCCTCCTCCTCGTTGTACTTCTTGAGGCCCGTCCGCTGAGGTATCTCTGCGAAATAATGCTCTGTGCCTGACTCGTTGGCCATGAACGTGTCGTACCACACCATAAGCTGCACTACGAATGCTGGGAACCCCAGGTTTTCCAGGCGGCCGCCGCGGAGGTCGATCATCCTAGTCAATGTCAGTAGGAAAGTACGCAGCTCTAGGGAATACAATGCTCGCCTTTTCTGCGCAGCCCGGTGCACGGTGTTGGCTGTGTTCCTATCACCATACAGATGCTCAGGTAATGCGAGCTTACCGGTCGCAGATATTACCGCATCGCTCGTAGCTTGGGCCGGATCGTTCAGCGCATTCTTCATGGCCTGCACCGCAAGACCACGCACGGGAAACCCTTGGCTTAGTGGCATCCGGCCTGTAGCAATAGGCGTACCTGTTGCCAGCAGTATCGAGGTGTAAAAAACAGCGGCGTGTGACATCTCAAGTGCGCGGACCCACTCGATATAGCTATCGATTTGTGCTGGCGACAGCTTCAGCAATTGCGGTCCGAGGGTAAGGCGCTTGTAGAAGCGGTCAAGTACTGGTCCGTACCAGTCTTCATACGGCACCGGATAAGTGTCGAACGGGTCTTTCAACGTGGCACCTAGGATGAAAATGTCCCGCAGGAGCTCAGACTTTCCTCGCTGGTGCGCTCCACCCTCGCTAAGACAGCGAAACGTCTTGGGCTCTAGATCTTTGGTTCCCTCCTTCGATACTCTAGCACGCCTAGCAAGTCGGTTTTCAGAAGATCTCTGTATCTGCAATACTTGCAGTGGCTGCGGTCGGCTAAACACAATTCCTTCTTTGATAGCTGACGCTGGACACAAGACTCTGGTGATGGTCAGATCTTGGCTGATGCGCTTACTAGCATGACTGTACGACTGGACTAACGCAGGCTGCTGTATTTTGATGGCTGCCAATTGCTCGACCATAGGTCTTCGTGGTAGTTGAGTCTCCAAAAGTTTCGGGCTGCTCTGATGGATAGTCTTCCGAGATACAGAAGCTGCAGATGCCCCACTATCGTCTGACGGAGTCGGGAAAATCGTGTCGTTCGCCTCCTGGGGATACCTCCGCTGCTTGTACTTCGCTGCTCGCAATCCTGTTCGTGGAGCTACGCGGTGACTATACGCAGTCGCATGCGCACGCACAGCTATACGCTGAGCACTGTCGATCGCCCCACTTTCACAGTCGAAGTAGAAGAACAAATATTGTTGGGACGGCATGGTTTGTGGTGGTCCAGCTTTCTGTGCGAATGTGTCGTAAGCGCAAAAGTACCAACGATATTATGTATGTGATCGGCATAGTGCCATGTGAGACAGAAGCGGTTACAAAGACTGTCGATGATGCGTATGAGAAACCCAATGGCTGGTGGCGCACATAGACCAAAATTTGAAGCACGCCACCGAAGCTTCAGCGTTGGAGTTTAGACAGCGCTTTGCTGATGACTGAGAGCCGCAGTGGCAATTGTCACGGTCGGGCTTGTACTGGTGTGCCATGGCGATGCTTCGGATATGCCTTGATGATGAGACATCAGTCACAATTTGTGAATGTGAGCGCCATATATAGGAATACAGATGAAAAGCAGATGCTGCTCATCGGTAAGTTTATCCCGAGGCGTGACCCGGTTGTTCGATCGAATGCTGAGTGGAAGCAATGCATCACTGACCTGACCTACCTCCCCAACAGTCACGTTTCAACATGACCCTCCTTAAATAGCCTAGCTGTCAATGCGACATGATCCCCGGCGTCTGCGACCCACTCGGCAGTCGTGTTCCAGGATGACACGCAGTTCCGAAACGCCGGTCTTGGCCGGAAGAAGTGGAGTGACGAGCAAGCTTGACAAGCTCAGCAGCTAACATCGGCGCCGATTCTCAAATACTCCTTCACGTCTACACATTTATGAAACATCACTGTCTGGCATGTATCGTGCTTTAATAGCAATACGACCGTCTGAAATAGCGAAGCAGCGCTTCATTCCTCACAATCGCTTGCGCAAAAGTCCTCGACTTGCGCACGCGTCAAAATCAAAGCAGCAAGAACAACTGCAATATCATCACCAGCTTCCATTACCAGCTTCATCGTATGCACCACAAAAGCGCAAGACCTCCCAGATTTGGAACGCTGAGACCGAAGTCGCCGAAGACACGGGGCCCTGTCGCAAACGACAGCGAGCTGCGCATAAATAGCAATATTATCCGTACCTCCACCCCCTTGTGAATCGGTGGCATATTGGGCGACATTCCGCGAGTGGCCTGCACTTGAGATGTCGAAGCCAGATAGTGCGTCTACACCAGGATCAAGGCTCATCTGCGCATCCCTCTGAGAAAAGGAAGTGGCTCGAAGAGAATGGAATATACATGAAATTTTCAGTGCTGCTAAAGAAAGAAAGCAAGAGGTTGTGTCAGGGGCTGTTGAAGGGACAGCAAGGACCTACTTTGTTTCCTTGCTATTCAGCTTCGAAAATGAAAGATGTTCTCAAGAGTGTGCATGAGCTCAACGAGACGAGACTCCAACGAGACGTCATGCCGTGGGTCGTGCCTTCCGCAGAGATCTACACTTCTCTAATGTGACATAGCTGAGTTTGAGATGCTGAAGGTGTGATAAGCCCTGCAATAATCGTCTCAAATGGGCTGCGTTGACAGCAAATGATAAGTGGAGCCCACGTAGAGACTTCAAAATAAGAAACTGCAGCCAGCAGCAATCCAGATGCCAGGGGAATCTGAGGCAGACTTGCTTGGCGTACATCCAAGGGACTATGGGCATTATCGAAGAACGAACATTCGCCCCAGCCGTCACTCCCAGCATGATCTCGGAAAACGAGAATTAGGTGATGAGGGCCGACCGCCTTCCGGATCATGTGTGAAATTGCTTTCTAAATCGTCTCCAGCTCTCCAGGTTCTTCAGACGAGATCGTATCCACCCGTAGTTCTAGATGAGAAAGGCAAGAGAAGCCAGATTCGACACCGACAAGATCACGCGTTAGCACTTCGGTAAATTGTAACGCCTTTGAGGGGCCACCGATGTCATGTACCCAGCGATCAAGGCCGGCACTCATACGGACATCATATGGAGTTAAGTGAGGCGAAGGTATTGTCGTCCACTCGAGGAGCCATCGAAGATGTGCCGGACTCCAGAATGCATGCCCTCGAGAGAACAATTGAACGGATTGCAAGCTATTCTGCGCTTGTAATACAGTATCGAGAACAGCATAAAGCTGAAGGGCGTCAATGCTTAGGGTCAACGCCAAAGCTTCCAAGATGTACAAGTCCCTCCGGGTGGAATTCAAGGTTCCTCCAGCAATGACCTCACTGATCCTCATCTTCGAATGCGGGCTGTACGTAAGGCTACGAGCATTTTGTAGCGCGTTGATCCCTGTGACGAGATTGTCAAGGAGATGCTGAGCATCTGATGTCTATGCAGTGACCAGGCTGGGCTCGGCGAGGTCAGCGACGATTTTTAAAGATACTGCAATTGCTAGCCGTGCAGTATAGGAGTCTCGTGCTTCCTCCTCGAATTTGTAATCCCGATAGAGTTGATGGAGCTGATGCTCGCTCAAAACTTGCCATTCAGCCTGGTTCGGTCACGAAGGGGACACGATAGTGCCGGGTCTGTGTCCAGAGTTGCTTGGTATTCGTGAATATTCGCGGAGTGCCAGGCTTTAAAATCACCAAAGCATTTCAGGCCATTCCGACGCCGCAGATGGATCGTCTGAACGTATGCGCACAGCTTGGGTGAACGTGATATGGCTGATAGGCCATTACATCCCTGAGGATCAAGGTCGATGGCAAGCCTGCGGAAAATCAAACAAGGTACGTTACGCGCTCTGCGCATTCGCGGGAAGTGCAGCGAAATCTTTTCCAGTCAGACAGACCGGGCAAGTGCAGAGCGCGCTCGATCGAGAAGCTCAATTGGTAAGGTCAAGAGTGATGGCATTGATCGTATTGTGAGAATGTGTATGACCGTGCCTCGTCGCTGTCTGCTGGGGCTTGGTCTACGGCCTGGTCTCCAGCACCGCGCGATCAGAGAGTATCAATGTCAGTGCTTGAGATGTGTCGCCCGCTGACGTACAATACACGCAATGTCTTGGAGAAGGATGAGGCTTGCGCGGAGTCAGATAGCTTTCAGTCAACAGTTCAACGCGTGCTTCCAACTCTTTCAGTTATCTTTTCCAGCATTCACCTTGTTGTACTGGCAGAGGCCTGGTTGTGAGCGCTTGACTGTTAGCGGCCATAAGAGAGCTGTGTACTTCATTCCCGCCAATACTATGAAAATTTTGAGCAACATTTCCCATTTGAGATAGGTCTGCTTGTATACTATACAAACGGACATCTCTGGTGTGCCAGAGAATCGCGCGTGATTCTGAAGAATGACCGAGAAGCAATTGCTACAGCTGCATGGAGCGCCGCGATTCATTACCGCTGCTGGGATTTATAACAGCAAATGCCAGAACGTCAAGGTACGTTCCTGAAGCAAATCAAGCGTACACCTTCGTCAAAGACTGATGGATCTATGATACATAGCATAACGACGGTTTACCCTGCTCAGCTTGCTTGTGCGAGGAGGATAAGTGGGACTCCCACAGCGAGTGCCACGACATGTTCAG